>NW_020664413.1:42515645-42529804 GCF_002925995.2 Terrapene triunguis
TGAAGCCGGTAGCGCTTGGGCAGCCCTTTTCGCGTGGCTGGGAGGGAGGAGGGGGAGTTAGGGCGGGGACTTTGGTGAAGGGTCGGAGTTGGGGAGGGGCCGGGGTTGGGAAAGGGGTGGGGCCAGGGCCCCGTGGAGTGTCCTCCTTTTTTATTTTTTAAATATGGTAACCCTAGGTTACAGGGGAGGGGTGACACAGCTACTCATTAGTCTGGATTGTACCCTGGTATGTCATAGACAGTGACACAGTCTTGTCAACACCTTTGACTCTTTGGGCCTGTAAATATAATCTAAATACAACTATGCTAAGGTGGGTCAGAGAGTTTTTTTAGGAGCAAATGAACTCTACACCACTTTTGCAGTGCTCCAGGATGGGGCTATGCATGGTACTGCTATATATAAATCATACTTGCATAGCTGGGGAGCTGAGGGACTGAAAATCCTTCCAAGCAGTAAGGTCTCTACCACTGGAGCCAAAGGAGAAGTACTGATGTGCTTATTTTCAATAAGTACTGTTATCTTCTCTGTAGGCCCACACAACATCACATACTTGTATGTATAAAGAGCCCAACTCTGCAAATACTTACTAGATAGCCCATGAGTAACTCTCTCTTCCCCACCCGTTGTAGGGGACACTTTAAAGGGGCAATGCCCCTTTTCTTCCAGCTAGCTGGATGGAAGGATGCAGCGAGCACATTTTATTACTGAGTTGATGGAATGCTATGATATTTTCCAGGAAGGCAACTAAGACAGTAAGTTATTAGTGCCTTTTAAGGGCTATTCAGACATTCTCCAGTTAACCACAAAGCTACAGAAAGTACACTTATCTGGGTCTGATGTAACGTCCCCCTTACAGTATTTCTCAAACATGAACTGAAAGGATCTTCCCGCACCTTCCCTATATTATCTGACAGGAACTGGCATTTATGACCGTTCATATACCTAATTCTGAGGTGATAGAAACTACATTCTGAAGTTAGTGCAGAACACTGATCATTTTTTAATTAGAACACAAGTTGGACACTAAAGACAGTTCCAGAGGGGGGAGTAATTCTAACTATAGTTATAATGATTCCAGAAAAATTCAATTTTACTTTTTTCCCTATTACTAATGAGACTGCTTCCAATTTATGTGCTGCAAAAACTGATGCCGGCTTTTAATTGGTTAGAACATTAAAGAATCAGACACACAAAACAAGCTGTTCATTAAAAGAAAGTAGAAGAATTTTGAAAAATTAATATAGTTGTTTTACTATTTGGAGACTTAGACAACTTCTGCTTTGAGATTTTTCAGCTTCAGATATAATCTTTTTCTTTAAATACGATGATATGCAGCAGTGCCGTCGTCTTATATAGTATTTTATAGGTTTCTTGGTTCATCTAGTAATCATCCCAGACAATGCGAGCTTGATTTACTAAAGCAATACTTTCTATGGGTGTTTTTCAATTTCATTACGTATCACTGGTAAAGCAGTCATGATATATAATGAATGTTCAGTTCAAGCAACAGACAGGTCAGAGATTAGGAAAAGAATGGCATGTAGCAATAATTTTATCAGTTTGAAAACAACCCAGGTAACTCCCAAATACAAGGTGCTCAGCAAAGACCTGAATGTGGGGTAGGCACATTTTTTACATAGTTTCTAAGCATGTGCTCCCAGCTGGAATTTACAACAATACTGGGTTCACAATTCTGCCATTCAAAAAAGCAAACTCATCCCCATTTGAGCATCTTGTAGCAGGCTGTGTTGCAAAATAGTGCTCCTCAGGGATACTGCCATCCTCTCAAAAGTGCATTAGGCTGGATAGTTGTAGCACTTGAAAGTGTTGATATACGTTAATAGTCTTTCAATGTGAATGTAGACTTAATTCTTTTAGAGAAAAATGTTTGTTCTACAGAAAGCAGCGTGAAATGCTAGTGTTCTATTTTTCCAGTACTCTATTTCTTGGCTCAATGCTATTCAAGATCTATATCGGGGTCGGCAACATTCGGCACGCGGCTCGCTAGGGTAAGCACCCTGGCGAGCCGCATGCCGAACGTTGCTGACCCCTGATCTATATCAATGATTTGGAAGGAAATACAAAAAAATTGTTTGATAAAGTTCACAGATGATACAAAAATTAGTGGAATGGTAAATGATGACAGGTGAATTACAGACTGATCTGGATCCCTACGCAAGCTGGATTCATTTGAATAACATGTATTTCAATACAGCCAACTGCAAGTTCATACATCTAGGAACAAAGAATGTAGATCACATTTAGAAGATGGAGGACTGCATCCAGTGAAGGAGTGACTCTGGACTTAGGGGTCATAATGGATATTATTTATGTCTATAGCACTGGTGAGACCATTAATGGAATAATGCGTCCAGTTCTGGCATTCACACTTCAAAAAGCATGTTGAAAAATTGGAAAGGGTTCCGAAAAGAGAGGCAAGTATTATTTGAGATAGGGAAAAGCTGCCTTAAAGCGAATGAGTTTCCTAAGTCTATCTAGCTTATCAAGCATCAGGGTAAAAGGGATCTTGATCAAGTATACACACTGGGAGATTTCTGACAGTAGAGGGCTCCTCAGTCTAGCAGACAAAGGCATTAACAAGATCTAATGGGCTGGAAGATGGAGCTGAACAAACTCAGACAATAAATAGGACACAAAAATGATAGGGGAACGCTGATGGTAATTAGCCATTATAACAACTCACCAAAGATATGATGGACTCTCCATTGCTTGAAGTTTTAAAATCAAGATTGGGTATCTTTTTGAGAAATAAACTGTAACTCAACCACAAGATAAGGGATTGATGCAGGAATTACTTGGTGAAATTCTTTAGTCAGCAGACTAGAGGATCAGAATGATCCTTTCTGGTCTAAAAAATCTATGAATATATGTAATTTTGCTTCTAGCTCAGTTCTGGGAAGTAGGACGTGTTTTTCTGCAGAGATTTGAGCTTCCTGTAACACTTTCATAGTGAGGTTTTATAAACATACATATTTTAAATTTGTAAAAAGTACTAATAAAGGATACTTGATTAGGCAATATCCTGAATCTGCAAGTGTAACATCTGGCAAACCAGGCAGGAGAGACTGAACTGTAATGATGATCGAACCTAGCACAGCATTTGCTGTAAACTATACCAGAAATGATGATCAGACGTACATCTGGAGCTGCTACAATGTAATGACAACCAAAACGTGATTTAGCATGAAGAAAGCTTTCTCCAGTTACAAACAATCAGAACAGGATTGCATGTACAGTGCAGAAATTTAAAATGTAGTGATCTTATCCAGGGAGAGCATCAGATTTTGGAGGCTGTCCTAAGAGCTGCAAAATATTGCAGATTCAAAATCCTGCAATTGAAGGTTGAGGCCATAGCTCTTTGGGGACATTTAAATAAGGGTTTAAAAAGTGGTAAAAAGGCTCATATTTAGGGTGACCATATTTCCAAAAGGGAAAATGGGACACTGCGTGGGGCTGGCCCCAGCCACTCGCCTGAGGCCCCGCTCCCTCAGGCCCCACCCCGCTGCTCACCCGAGGTGCCCCTCCCCAACTGTCACTGGTCACTTGAACCCTGCCAGCTCCCCATTCGAGGCTGTTGCTGGTCGCTGGAACCCTGCCTGCCCCCTCCTTCAGCCCAGCCTCCCCCCTGCACGGGGCTAGCATCTCCACTTGCCCCCGTGCACGTTCCTCTGCACCACACCCCACTTTTTTGACAAAAGTGGGCATTTGTCCCATTTGCTCTTGCCAACTTGATCAGTTGGCAACAGCAAATGGGACAAATGCCCTCTTTTGCCAAAAATATTGGGATGGCTGGGACAGGGCTATAAAAAGGGACTGTCCCGGCCAGAACGGGATGCATGGTCACCCTATACATATTCATATATATGTGGGAAAGAGATGAAAGGGGAGGGCAGGAGCACATTTCAGATGACAGCCTGGGTGTGTGTGTAAATTGTTTTTGAGAAGTCCATCAGAGCTGGCCTTCATCGAACTGAGTTATGGTGTGACTAGTGGATCCTGAGATACAGAAATGAGCCTGCTACATCATTAAAGGGACATCACTGCAGTTTGGAGATAAGAGATGATATAAGGTTATCAGATGGAAGGTTTCATAAAAGACTAGGGACTTACAGATACAAGGACATGTTCCACTGTGGAGTCACGAACAGGGAGGTGCTGTAGAAGAAATTGTGCTGATATTACTTAGCCTGAACTGGGAGCACCTCTGAACTTGGTATCAGCTTATGTTTCAGTGTGCTTCTGCCATCGAGGCAAAACATCAGTGTGTCTAGTATAAGCTTACTATGAGCTTCTACCATTCTAACAAATTTTACAGAAACACTCATTTGAATACTCAAGCTGGAAATAAAATGTAGCAAAGTGTCAAATTTCTCTTTCCCACTGCTTGTAATATCATCAGTACAATGAAAAGGTAACAGATACACAGACCTGTAGCTCATATTTCTGCAATACATTTGCTGTGTGCAGCTTAAGCTAGCTTGTGTATCCACATTTCACATCAGAAGCATGGCATATATTCCGCAAGATCTACTCAGTCCACTTCATTTCCCTGAGCTAGAACATGCTGACAACAATAACAACAGAAGGATAAAGGTAAGCTGCACTAAGTTATGACTCTGCACGGAAAGCTTCCAATGCTAATCAACATTAGACGAAGAATGAGATACTGTGGGATGATTCAAACAACCTGATTAGCTAATATATAGGGGAAGAGTTATTTAGATAAGCAATAAATAAATAAACTTATTTTATTGTGATAGTTCCTTGAGGCCTCAGGGTCCACTGCTGTACAGACTGAAAATGCATATTTTATTATTTTTTAAAACATGGGTTATGATATTTCTTCAACTGATATAATAAACTGCAATAACAACTTCAGTGCAGTGAATTTCCTCAGGATTAACGACTAGCTCGATTCAGTGATCCTTGATGGCACTCCAGACCATCAACTTCTCCCAGCGGGTCATAATATTCCTTTGGAAATGCCTTGTGACTCAATCATTATTGTTTAACCCCATCACTGCTAGTATTCACAGCAGTGTGCAGCCTGCAGCAGAATGTGGTGCTATGCCGTTAAGAACCAATGTTTTCTAGACAAAAATACTGTGACTTCAAATAGGATGTATGAGATACTTGGGATGGCATTAGAAGTGTATTTTTCCCTGCTTACCTGGTAGCACTGAAGCAGGTAACTATAAATTATAGAAACAAATTGATGGTCTAAAGCTTAAAGAAGATATAACTCCAGCCATTCAGAAACCTCGTCAGTCTGGTAAATTCAGTCACCTTTCAAAAACTTACATTTTTATATGAACAAAGGTCTTTAGCACAAAACAGGCCTGCTCTGTGAGCCAAGTTCTCTGAACACAACCAGTCCAAAATGGCACACCGAACAATTTTCACTATATTGTACCAGTACTTCAGAGAACTATTACATTTACATCAAAATTAAGTAACTGCAAGAGAGTTCTAATATTTATGCTCTCTGGTTTGTAAATACATTTCTTTTTCATATCAACATAATCTTTAACCCCACCCTCATCATTTATGCAGCAGAGGAATAAAATTGTCCCATCATGTTATTTCAGACATATTGCTAAAAATTCCTGTTGAAACCTATGTTATACCCACTTTGTTGCCACATGATCTGCAGATTTCAGTGACAAAGCATTACAGTAATAGTGACTGGCCACCTATTTTTACCATTATCAAAACTTCCCCAAATTGTTTAACTACTTCCCTTAAGCCCTTGCAATGTTGTTTTTATTTCTAAACGACACATCTAGTTATTTGGCCACTATATTGAAAGGTGGTAGTTAAACAAAATGTACAATTACTTTGTCATTGCTTTATAGTCTCATGAATATAGGAAAAGCTAGGGTGAGAAAAATGGTACCAAGAACATTGTGTGTGTAATACTAGTTATATTTAAAATAAAACTTTTCTCTCTCATATACACAAACATACAGACTGTACACACACACACATATATATATATATATATATATAAAATGTATGTTAGTTTTTTCCTTTAATATTTTCATATTTCTTACCTTAGCCTTGAATTCCATTTCCATGTGCTCATGAAGTAGCTCTTCATTTTCTGTTAAAGATGAGCCTAGATTTTGCTTATGTAGATAATCACTCATATTTTTCCTGTACCAAGATGTTACCTAGATAAAAAACAAAAATGAGATTTTCAAGAGTTGAGAAGAATTTCAAAAGGTGAGAAATAATTGTCCAACCTTTCAGGTGTATTAAGTGAACCAACTTTGTCTATAAATTAAGCCCCAATTTTAGATAAAACATGAAAACACAGTGCTATGTAATTCAAAAGTTCATATACCTACATGAAATGGGAATATATGTAACAAAACAAGACTTGTTTTTCATAAAGTATGTCAAATGATTTATCAATCAGTACAGTGGGTGAGACTGAAGGAAAAGAAAAATCAGGTAGTAGTAACATGTGGAAGACGACATACATAGTCTAAAATGGTAAAGAAATCATACATTTTTCCTAGGAAAAATGCTCTCATGTACAGTAGGTGACTATAAATCTGAACATATTTACAATGATGCATAAAAAGCAATGACTAGATGACCTGATAGGTCTTTTCTAACTATAACTTCAATAATTCAATGAAGCTACTGTACTGCATTATATAGAGTAATCTTTTGTATTCCAAAAAACAATTACAGCTTGCTAGATTGACTGTAACAAGAATATTGAGCAAACAAATGCAGTAGTTAATGTATCTCATAAATTGCACAGAATGACTTGCATGTACTTCTACTTGATGCACAATAGGTACCTTATACATCCCTTGTAAACAACACATGGCAAAGATCCCTGAGTGAAGCTTTGCATTTTAAAATAGTACTGGGAATCAGTTAGTACCTACGAAACCTGCTCCAATCTTTTCCAAGTCTTGCAAAGCCACCATCATATTCTATGTATCACATTTAAAACTCCTTTGTACAGTAGGAAGAATATAGACTTGAAAGCATGTCTCTAAAAATTTCCTGAGATCTGCTTCTGTGAAGGCCTTTTTTAAATTTTATTTCATTCTGTATTTTTCTAAAAAGCAAAAGAACCTTTATAACAAAAAATGCTTTCAACACATCTGAAATAATACAGTGGACAAATTACCTAAGGACTTCAACGGAGCTAGGAAATTAAACAGATTATTAATGTAATTAAATTTTAATTTGATGGTAGAGTCTCAAAACTACTTTCTAAAGCACCTCCAAGTTATTTATTGACACACAGGGGACCTCGTTTTTCTGCACACAATCCTGGTGATATATGTTACAAACAAAAGCATATGGGAGTTTTGTATGTGCCCTGCTTCAAAAAAATACAATTCATAAAATAATTCTCTTTTAATTATTTGAACAAAAACCAAGGTAGTGTGAAGTGAGAATTGAGTGACCAGATGTCCCGATTTTATAGGGACAGTCCCAACTTTTGGGTCTTTTTCTTATATAGGCTCCTATTACCTCCCACCCCCTGTCCTGATTTTTCACATTTGCTGTCTGGTCATCCTAAGTGAGAACTATTGTCACAAAAGCCATTCACATTTGGTAACGCATATGATATTTTCATTTTCAAGGGAGGGATGAGCTCTCACAAGCTCTCATTCTCAGTGGAAGGTTTGTGGTAGAGGTGGACCCAAGTCACAAAGTTCAGATTGACACTTTGATCAGCATTAGAGGCATTTGGACCAGGCCCATCTCTGGAATACAGCATGACACTGGTTATTTTGTGCTCTCAAAAATGGGGTTAGAGCTGTACAAGTCACCCTTTGATGAAGACAGACCTATAAGGAAGAAAGTTGATTATGTAGAATGAAGGGATGAGTGGAAGCCCAATGGAGTCTTGGAGTAATGTTTACATACCTGACTGAATCAAATCAAATTTAAAACATAGGGATCAGACCAAAATTTTGAACCGTGAAGCCTTTCCTTTCCTCTTTCCTTATCCCCTCAAACATAGACTTACCAATGCAAAATTATGAAAACATTTATACTGGGAGAAGACATACAAAACATGTACTTCACGTCTATCAAAATAAAATTGAAAGTGTATGATACAGGGGAAAGAAGAATTTCCCTGTAAATTGAGGCAATTTTCTTTTCTATGGAAAATACTGGCTGTTTGCCAAAACAAACTCATGCTTCTATAGACTTGAGCAGAGGAGTAATAAAATCTTTAACTCTGTTACAGTAAGAAGCTCACCCCTTAGCCACTTGGCAATGTCTATTTTAATTATCAAGAGTGTAAGCAGTTGGGGTTTAAGTACTGCAGATGTCAATGAGTGATATTAGCAGTGTAAGATTATGTCAGAGCTATCTTTGGTGTTTTTTAAGACAGAAGCCCACAGAATTCTATTTTTTCAGAAATTTCTTTTTGGTAAGCTTTTGTTTTTTGTGCACAAGCTACAGGGCATGTTGATTGACTGATAAACAAAACCACTAATTTTTTTAAAACCCTGAGTGCATGACTGCCTTACAGCATGTTATTGACCACAATATTTGCTGTAAATTACCCATGGAAGTAGGAGTTAAAGGATTCCTACCTGTACCTGGAAACTGTTATAAGTTAAAATATGGTAATTGCAGAGTTATCTTAAGCACTTCCATGAGTGTTACCCCTAATCTTTACCCATCCACACACAAAAACATCTCATCCAAGTTCAGTGGTGCTTTAAACCCAGGATAGCTGGCTTGGCTGGGGCCCTAGGCTAAAATCTGAATGAGGCTTTCACTTGGGATTGAAACCTGCCCACTTTGTAGTGAGGACACAGGCCAAACCAATCAAGTGCAGACAGTCCTCCAGTGCCTCCCCACAGTTCCCCCCCTTGTGCCCAGGACAGACAAATGCTCCCATGAGGCACTGGAAAAGCATCATAGAGTGGCTCAGTTTGCTAAAGGATAAGTATGGGACATGCCCCCTGAAGTCTTAGTGACACAGATGAGCACAGCACTAGTAAGGACATAATTCAGGTAAGGCTTTGCCGTGTGGCAGCTCACACCTGGGCTAGACTAATCCAGCTGTTCAGACCTAGGTACCAATCACCTGAGTTAACCCTGTAGTGAAGATAAAGATCGGAGACAAATAGAAAATATGTGAACAGGGAGCAGATTAGGTAGTTTTCTGTAACTGTCTGAAGTAAAACATGAAGGAGTGCTTTTGTTGAACAATAAGAGCTTTATATGCTGGGACACCAACAAAAATATACTGTTAGAATGATATCACTGTAGTTATACCACTATAACTATAGCGATATAATTATAATATAGCAGTAGAGTTCTGCCAGCAAATTTCCTCATGTAGATAAGCCCTAAAATAGTGCCAGCTAGAACAGGCGTTGTCAAACTGTGTCCAAAAAGGGCTTTTGGAAAGATCACATGGTGCCTGGACTTTCCCTGATACAAGTGTAAATGCACGGAGGGGGGGGGGGGGGGGGGGGTCCATGATGTTTTCAACAATTAGAGAAGGGGTTCATGGCATCAGACAATTTGAAAGTCAGTGAACTAGAACAGTATTGATTTTCACTTCATTGGAGTTTTGCAACGGGACAATTTTGCCAATACTGACCATAAATAAATAAATGTGTTTGATTTTGTTCCATTATTCCATTTCTGCAAAACACCCTCTCTCTCTCCTATAACATAAATAGCAGACTTGTTAAAATTAGAATAAGGAATCCAGCGGCAGGAGACACAAGACCTAGAGAACTTAGCTAAGAAGTTCTGAGTTTCACTCCTGGTTCTGATACTGACTTCTGTCATCCCAAGTCTGCCTCTATTTCCCCTTCTCTAACAGGAAGACAATCTTCTCTTTCTGTCTCTCACAGGAGTGTTGGGAAAGTTTATTAGTTAATGTTTGAAGATGAAAAGTCCTGTGTATTATTACTATTGATCCCAGTCTGATGATGATATGCAAAAAATAAAATTTGGGCAAGAATACAAGCTTAATTTTCATCAGTGATGGATCTGTGAAAGGTGTGTTATTGCATGAAACATTTGTGTATGCATCAGTATATCAGTAGTAGAATAAATGACATCACAGGATATGAGACAATTATAAATACCAGGGGGAAGGGGGAGGGGTGTTCAGAAAACTCCCATTAACTTCAATCGGGCCAAGATTTCACCCCAGGTAGCTAGCAAAGGATCATTTTAAACAAATCTGACTAAACAGATTTTAATAATTTAATTACTGGTATGTTCCAGTCTAAATATTCCTGCACTCAGGGTAAAATGTAATCAATGTTTCATTTTTATGAAAACCATTTACAGAAAGCGCTGGGAGCACATCTGAAGACATACGAAGGTCCACTCAGAAATTTTATGCACATTTTTAATTGCTTATGAATTAGGTGAAAATGTCTAGGGTTGTCTCCAACCTGCCAGTGTTGAAACTCAGTGTTTTTCCTTCACTCTAGAGGGCAGCAGCAGCAGAGACCATAGGGGACCCAGCTTTTGGAAAATCAGAAAAGAGCCTATCAGGAGCATACGTAGATTGTTTAGACAGTTCTTCCATAAATCCAAGCAGTTCTGGTGCATTAGTCACTGTTGGAGATTCCCAATTATACTTGTGCATGCTGACATTCAGGGTTTGCTCAGCTCACACTGTGCTTGGTACTAAAAATGGAAACCCGTGCCTATATTTGAAATCAGCTTCCAAACACAGCTATGGCCCCAAACTGTATCATGAAGACAATAATGGTCAAATCACGCCCCCAGTCTTGCATGCTGAACATCTGTCAGTAAAAAAGAACATACAGCTATTAACCAAGCCCACCGTGTAAAGATCAGCAGGAGAAAAGAGTGGGTTTACATTCATTCAGGTAAAGATCCCTCAACAGAACCTTTAAAGGACTGCACTGCCATCGTTATTTTTACATCAATTAAATTGCTAGTAAATGAATTCCAGCACCAAGGGGTGACAGGGCTGTTAGATCTACCTTCTTAACGACACAAGAACTGATAACTACCGGTAGTTAATATTTTTCCTTTAAAAAGAAGGATCATTTCCCTTCTGTGTGTCTGCATGGACTGCAGATGAGGGTGTGCTATGCTGTCCCACAAATCTGAGTTAGCTCTTATCTCTGTCCTTGACACAACCTTTTACCCAGGGACCATGAATAGCTTAAGTTTAATTTATTTGTTTGTCTCATACATGCATTACTGGCACAATTGAGAAAAATTACATTCATAAATCTTCTTGCCGAGAAAATTAATTATGCACAAAATAGCCCAATCTGCCTCTGATTTTCATTAATGAAGGAGATTATCAGCAAAATAAGATGCTGCGGTATCTGAAAAGGAAGGTCAGCTCTTTAAATGTAAAACAAGGTACATTTTTACATATTGAAAATACTGATAAAGAAAAACATGTTATGATTATGCTTATCAGACCGTCACATTCCAATTCAAGGCAGAACGAAGGTGTTGCATTTTTAGTTCTTCGGGGCAAGGAAATATATATTGTAATTTTTACATTTGCTTAGTTTCTCTTTCAAAACCAGATCAGGGAGACTTCTGTGCTTTATACTTATCCTTTAAAAAACACAGGCAGTATTAAGGGTAAAAATCTACTCTCACATCTTCACAGCAGGCTTGACTCCAATATGCAGCTCTCCCTATGTCTCCCAAACTTCCATTAGCGTCAATGAGAGTTCAATAGGCTGCTCTCCTTATATGTGTAGAACTCCACTTGACATTAATGGGAGTTCAGCACACACAGGGAGAGCAAAATATTAGGCTTCAGATTTGCCGTGAGGCTATGAGAACCAGTACTTAATATTGCATATGCATAAGTCTAAAAAAAGATACTTTGTCATAAAATTTCTACCAGTTAATTTTCCAGAGTATTTATTGTTCCATAATTGTGCATGTGTCATGGAGTGTGGGGGAACTCAGGGCCCTGCACCCCCGGCTTCCTGCGATTCACCATGACTCTTAGCCAGCCAGTAAAGCAGAAGGTTTATTTAGATGACAGGGACACAGTCCAAGACAGGTCTTGCAGGCACAGAGAACAGGATACCCCTCAATTAGGTCCATCTTGGGGTCCTCGGGCACCCCAACCCCCTTGGGAGGTCAGAGCCCTCTCTCGCCTCCCAGCCACCTCACCAGCCAGCTCCTGAGACTCTGCCTTCAGTGACCCCTCCCACAGCCTTTGTTCAGTTTCCCGGGCAAAGGTGTCACCTGGCCTCTCACTCCTTCCTGGGTTCTCGTGTTACATGCTCAGGTATTCTCCTTCGGTCAGTCTCCCATCCCCCCAATGCAGACTATCCTAGCCACACTCCCCTGTCAGCATTCACAGACCACTTTAAGAACAGTCCCTGTTCGTCACAGCATGAATGTTACGTAAGGTGCCAGACTGACACCGTACAGGTCCATAGTTAGAACAGTATTGCAAGGACCTGACTCTGCCTGCTAGTCTGCATCAACCTTGGACCACAGCTGGGCATGAGAAGGCAGGTGGTTGAATAAACATTCTATCTGAGCTACAGCCCGTCTCCTCAAGCTATCACCAGTAGGTAGGTTGCCAGTAGATATCAGCTGTAATGGTGGTGTTTGTGATGTCAACACCCATTCCGCAGAAAATGGACACACGCACGCACACACACACACACACACACACATCAAACAGCAACCAGATTAAAGTGACCCGACGTCCTGATATTATCGGGATCATTCCAATATTATCAGGATCGTCCCAATATTAGGGGCTTTGTCTTATATAGACACCCCTTACAGTCTATTACCCCCTCTCCTGTACCAATTTTCCACACTTGTTATCTGGTCACCCTAAACCAGATAGTAAAGATTTTCCGGATGTTCCCAAACTGGGCTGGATTCAACTTGGCACTCTGTAAGTGAAAGATAATTGTCCATTAATGTTTAAGGCAACTAGAAATCTGTGGTAAGTTTGACCAAATTTGTATTTCCCTCCACCCCACCCTAGGTCTTGGGGAGATTCTGCAGTATGGTTTTAAAGCAAATTCATTTAAAGTATTTTCCCCTTCTTTACCCAATGTAAGATAGCAAAGTATTTTGCAGAGATTCTTCTGTTTTGCACCCCTCTCTCTGCTTGTAAGTTATTGAAATACTTGGATAAAGCTGGGATGACCATGTAGTTGATGAAAGCATCACAGCTAGGAGTACTAACTCCTGGTACTTCCAAGCTTTGAAGAAGGATTTAGAGAAGGACTCTTCTTCTTGGAAAGTGTACTTTGCAATATGATACATTTCCAACCGACTTGGCTAAATTTGTTTTGAAACTTCAGTTGTAGCCATTGAGAATTTATCACAGATACTGAGAATTGAAATAACATTACTTTTTAAGGTGTGTTCTTTTGCTGGACAGTTTCCTGGTGATATAGACAAAGCAGCAGCCAAAGCAGAATTGAGCAGCATCATGTCTCTCAAGTGTTAGACGATATTTCATGATTTTCATAGTAATAGCTCTGGCCTCTTATTTAGCAGTTTCTCTTTTACAGTATCTTGGTTGAAAAAGGGGATTTGTTCCAAGTTATCATTCTATAGCCACAGGCTGGAAAGAGAACACTTCCGTAGGAACACAGGATTTTTCATACAGGATAGTAATCCATCTAGCCATGATGTTACCAATAAATCCAGTATTGCCTCTGGTAATTATAATACTTGATGTTTCAGAATAAGGTTAGCAGCTCCCTAGAGTACCTCACCAGTTGTAAAATGTTTTACTTGGAGGATCATATACACACTATGCAAAAAAAGGTAGAGCTGGTTTTGATGTACAAGGTACATAACCCTGCAGAATCAATATTCTAGGCAGAGCTGGAGTGCATAGCACTGCCTACAATTAAGGTTGCCCAACACTTTCCATTAACTTTAAACATTCAGACTGAAATTTTCCATGATGAATGCCTGCCTCAGCTGAATTTTTAGGAAACTTTCAGTTTAAAGGGCTTAGCTATTTCTGAGGGTTTGTCTAGATCGTTTTTGTTTTGTTGTTTTGTTTTGTTTTTGTGGATTAGGTCTGGGTGCACTAACAGTTGCAGAATAACACTATGTACACTAAGTCCACTGGATCCCCCTTGTCCACATGTTTGTTGACCCCTTCAAAGAATTCTCATAGA
>NW_020664413.1:42530204-42540865 GCF_002925995.2 Terrapene triunguis
TAATCTATGAGAATTCTTTGAAGGGGTCAACAAACATGTGGACAAGGGGGGATCCAGTGGACATAGTGTACTTAGATTTCCAGAAAGCCTTTGACAAGGTCCCTCACCAAAGGCTCTTATGTAAATTAAGCTGCCATGGGATAAAAGGGAAGGTCCTTTCATGGATTGAGAACTGGTTAAAAGACAGGGAAAAAAGGGTAGGAATTAATGGTAAATTCTCAGAATGGAGAGGGGTAACTAGTGGTGTTCCCCAAGGGTCAGTCCTCGGACCGATCCTATTCAATTTATTCATAAATGATCTGGAGAAAGGGGTAAACAGTGAGGTGGCAAAGTTTGCAGATGATACTAAACTGCTAAAGATAGTTAAGACCAAAGCAGACTGTGAAGAACTTCAAAAAGATCTCACAAAACTAAGTGATTGGGCAACAAAATGGCAAATGAAATTTAATGTGGATAAATGTAAAGTAATGCACATTGGAAAAAATAACCCCAACTATTCATACAATATGATGGGGGCTAATTTAGCTACAACAAGTCAGGAAAAAGATCTTGGAGACATCGTGGATAGTTCTCTGAAAATGTCCATGCAGTGTGCAGAGGCGGTCAAAAAAGCAAACAGGATGTTACGAATCATTAAAAAGGGGATAGAGAATAAGACTGAGAATATATTATTGCCCTTATATAAATCAATGGTACACCCTCATCTCGAATACTGCGTACAGATGTGGTCTCCTCATCTCAAAAAAGATATACTGGCACTAGAAAAGGTTCAGAAAAGGGCAACTAAAATGATTAGGGGTTTGGGATGGGTCCCATATGAAGAGAGATTAAAGAGGCTAGGACTTTTCAGCTTGGAAAAGAGGAGACTAAGGGGGGATAGGATAGAGGTATATAAAATCATGAGTGATGTGGAGAAAGTGGATAAGGAAAAGTTATTTACTTATTCCCATAATACAAGAACTAGGGGTCATCAAATGAAATTAATAGGCAGCAGGTTTAAAACAAATAAAAGGAAGTTCTTCTTCACACAGCTCACAGTCAACTTGTGGAACTCCTTACCTGAGGAGGTTGTGAAGGCTAGGACTATAACAGAGTTTAAAAGAGAACTGGATAAATTCATGGTGGTTAAGTCCATTAATGGCTATTAGCCAGGATGGGTAAGGAATGGTGTCCCTACCCTCTGTCTGTCAGAGGGTGGAGATGGATGGCAGGAGAGAGATCACTTGATCATTGCCTGTTAGGGTCACTCCCTCTGGGGCACCTGGCATTGGCCACTGTCGGTAGACAGGATACTGGGATAGATGGACCTTTGGTCTGACCCGGTACGGCCTTTCTTATGTTCTAACAATTCCAAGATAATTGCATCCATATGGCTGCTTTTACCTACTTCTCATTGAATCAGTGTGTATACCTGGTACTGACTTTTTTTTTTTTGGAGTAAGCACTAGGCATTCTTGGCTGGAATCCCATGGTGTATTGTCCCCACTATTGGGCTTTATGCATTTCAGAACGATTTTTTTTTTGTGGTGCACTGTCAGATACCTACTGCAAGCTCCCAGAATTCTGGGACTTGGGGTCACAGTAGCAAATTCTCATGATTCCTCTTCTGTGATCTTATAATTCACTTATCTTTTGCACGTCAGGGCCAATTTCAAAACTGCTGTCAGCCAGCATGGAGGGAACTCTGCTTTGTGCCATGGTCCAGGCACTCGTTAATACACATAGGTAGCTGCACATGTATATGCGATCACATACCTGGGTCATTTTGGAAACCATCCACTGCACTGTCAACCTAATTTCATTAAAGGAGGAGGAAGAAATCAAGCAGCTAATTGTGGAAAAACTTTGCCTGGAGCAGCTTCACTTGACTGAGTGCCATTTCTGGACTCATGAAAGCAGCATTGACTGGTGGAAATGGATAGTGATGACCTGCAGTGGAGGAAGAATTTCTGGGTGACAAAGGGAACTTTCCTAGAGATCTACACTGAACTCATGCTTCAGGATACTAACATGAGAGCTTCCGTCAGTGGAGAAGCATGTGGCCATCACCATTTGGAAACTTGCCAACTCAGATTGCTACTGGTCAGTAGGCAAGCAATTTGGTGTTGGTAGATCAACTGTCCAGGCTGTTGTCATGGAGCAGTGTGCTGCTACAAAGGTGCTGCTAGCATGGGTCAATGTTTGGCAAAGCACAGGAGGCTATTGGTAGATTTGCACAGCTGGAATTTCTGAATTGTATTGGAGCCATTGATGAAACCCATGTGCCTATTCTTTACACACACCTCAGGCCTCAGAGTTCATCAGCAGAAAGGGGTGCATCTCCATGGAGCTCCAAGGCCTAGATTCTAGGCCCTAGAAGATTCATCAGTGTTAATGTGGGGTGGTCTTGAAAAGGTCCAAGTTGCTAGGATCTTTTGAAACTCACATCTGTTGTCTTTAATGAAATATGGAAAATTTGCTACTATGGATATAAATGGTACTGTCATTCCTTCTGTCATTCTATGAGACACAGCTTACTGTCTGCTTCCCTGGCTTATGAAGCCATTTACTGGACACTTGGACAAGAGGAAGGACCTGTTCAACTACAGACCCTGAGCAGCTGTAGAATGACAGTGGAGTATGCATTTTTAAGGGAGATGGAGTTGTCTCATGATGAGGCTGGAGGCTGCTGAGAAATATCTACCTGATGGGATACCTTCTTGCTGTATTTTGCCCAACTTCTGTGAGAGCAAGGGCAAGAGCCTCATCAGTGGGTAGAGGGCAGAAGTGCAGAGACTTGCTGAATGCTGTGATCAGCCAGAAAGGCTTTCTCTGAAAACTGAAGCAAATCATCAGGGCCATAGGATCAGGATCCCCCATGCTCCTACTTTGAGGCTAAAAGCTGCAATGTGGCAATGTAATTTAATTACACATTGTACCTGGATTTCTTTACTCTATGTGTATGAATTTAGTGAAACAGAAGTGTATTTTGCTTTTTAAAAATGCTTTGTGCAATGATTTTTGGAGAGGACATTTTATTTGGTCTCTGGGACGTGTATTTTATGAAACTCTGGTACATCTTGTCAAAAATAACCTGTATTGATCAAATCATGCCAATATAAAAATCATGGATTGAACAAAACTGTGCAAACTTTTATCCATTGTTACATAAACTAGTGCAAACGTTAGACCAGATTACAGTGAAGATGTCAGCCCATGCCATACAGTGTGGAGTACACATATATGTGCTGTACTGCTCACAAGCATGTGTACATGCAGGATTTCTGACTGTTGCCTCTGTACGGAGATGTAGAATGGTGCCAGAAGAAACTATAATTTGTTATTGTAGGGATGAAGGAGGGATCCCAGAATTCACTGTCTTCAGAGAACTACCTGTAGCAGGAGCATTAAGAATGTACTGCTGCTCCTAGTATCCATTGTTCTCCATGGGCTACAGGACATGGCTTGACTGGACATACTATGTCAAAACAACGGTCCATCTAGCCCAGTAGCCTATCTTCTGACAGTGGCCAGTGCCAGATGCTTCAGGGGGAATGAACAGAACAAGGCAGTTGGGGTTGTGGTGCGATGGCAGAACATTGTCCCAAAATGTTCTTCATCAAGACAGTCTGGTTTTGCATTGGCTTCAGGAGCTGTTTCTGCATGTCCGTGTCATGCTTGATGGGGTCTCTTGCCAATTCTCTGTTCTTCCGCCTCTCCACAAGGAGAACTTCTCTCCACTCCTCTCTTTTTTTATCCCTCTTCTGGGATGCTGTCTCAAGGTCCCCAAACATTTCATCTTTGGTCTTCCTTTTCCTGCCCTGGAGATTAGTCAGGCACTCTGCAGTTAATAAGGGTTCTGTTCTTAGTGGCTGCAGGGTGTCACGTACAGAAGCCAGGGTAGCTGACAAACAGAAAAAGCAGTTACTGAATTAATTCAGGTCTCCAGGGCAGCAATGATGAAATTACTCTGTCCTCAGTTTTGCAATGCCATTCCCATAATCGCTTCCCAGTCTGGGGGCAAATGTTAAGACATTTCCACATTACTTGCTCTTTGCCTAGGAACCCTGTTCTAATCCAAGGCTGCTGGTATGGTGCATGGCTGGTGACTGGCAGCAGGGTTTGGAGGTTTGGGCTTGGACTTCACCTGAGTTAGGCAGAAGGATTTTGGGGGTTGGATGGGCTGGAGGGCTTGGGAGGTAGGTGGGTGGGTGAGGGTTTGCGGGGGGCAGGTTAGTAATTGCATGGGCAACTATGCAGGCAGTCCTTACATTGGAAGATGTTCCTCTGATCTGAGTCACCAAGAAGCAGTGAAGTGGCTTATTCAAAAGGGGAACAGGCAGACGGAAGATATGCAGTGATGTTATTCCCAGAATGGTCCCTCCAGAAGTGCTGCAGGACGGGAAGGGACACTCTACCTATAAAGGTAGCCCTGAGAAGGCTGCTGTGTCTTGCAGTGTTTGTGCCAAATTAGAGCATTATCTTTGCCTTAAATTCTGTTTTCTGTTACCTGCACTCGATACACAAAATGCACTGCTAAATAAGTACCGCTCTGCTGTATGTGTTCTGAACCTGAGGGCTTAATGATGTTGAGAGTCTGATTACAACTAGCTGAGTGCCTTACAATCTCTGTGATTTAGTGTCTCTGTCTTTGGGAAATATACCTCATAAAATGCTAAGATAGTGGAAAGCTCAGGGCATTGTGAAAAACAGTATTTTTATACCATATTTTTTCTGAAACTGATGTTTCAGTAAACATGGCTACACTACAATGTTGTTTTAGAAAACTACTGTGGCACCACTGGTTTAATCAAGGCAATGGGGACAAAATGTTCCCCTCACCTGTGGTGGTTGATGGGGAATGGAAGGGAGGTTGGGGGGGTAGATGCGAGCATGGTAGTGGGCAGTGGGAAATGAAAATATCAGGGAACCAATCCCTGCAGAGCTGGAATTCCCCATGTGGCCACCGTCTTGAGCATGCTGGGAGCCGGGGTAAAGCTGAGCAGGCTCGGAAAGGCTCCTAGCTCACATTGGCCCAAAATGGCCATGTCCATCAGGCACTTGGGCCAAGCATTTGCTAAAATGATTTATACAGTTTTATAGTAATGTTGCACATAATACTTACTGGCAGAGGTCCCCTTCTCAGCACTATCATGCTGGGAGTCCATCTGGGTTTCAGGTGCTGTCTGTTTCTCTGGGTCTGGCTCCGGCTCTTAGATTTCCCCTGGCCTTCAGGCGAAATCTCCTCATCAGAGTCCTGGTCGGGGTCCTCCTTGGTGCTTTCAGCACTTTCCAGAACATACTGGGGCTCGGTGGTGGCCTTCCTGACAAAAATCCAATCCAGCTCCTCAAAGTAGTGGAGCACTGCCAGAAGTCCTGTTTTTGCTCTTGGTCTTTTTTATAAGCCTGCCAAAGGTCCTTTCCTTTGCAACGGCATTGAGCTGTGTCCTGAGAGTGACCTCTCTTGGTCATATACTTTGCTATATGCTCATGTACTTTTGCATTATGGCAGCTGCTGTTAAGACAGGAGTGGACCATCTCCTCACCCCAGATAGCAAGGAAATCCATGACTTCTGCACCGCAGCACCACCAGACATGGCTGCTACCGTACAATGCTGATTACACTGAAAAGGATATACAGCTCCAGTACCGTGTAATTGCAAATAGGGACCTCCTACTTGTGTGCCAGCATTTAAACAGGGCGGTGACATCTGGCCAACATGACCCCAGAGCACTAGAGGGCACACAGGTAAACAGACAGGGCAGTCCTAGTGTGAAGCAATGCAGTGTGGGAGGACTGAAAAGTTAATGCGAAATACAGATGCTTCCTTTTTCTGGACAAACTCATTCTGAAATGAACCTAATCCATTTTCAAAGTGGATTATCCAGTTCATATTAATTGGCCACTTGATGCAGAAAAAGAGTCACATTGGGTGAATGTGAGCCCATTTTAACTGGAAAAAACTGCAGTTAGTGTGAAATAAACCCCACTGTGTAGACAGGCCCAGGGAACAAGATTCAGGAAAAATACTTTTTTTGCCCATGTTTAAAAAAAAGTCTTATGACTGTTTTACTGTGAAGCTTTATCACCCCTGTGCTTTGGAGAAAGGGTTTGCAATTTGGCAGGGAGCTTGCTCTGGTATCAGGATGTGTTGTTTGCTTCTCCTATGAAAATTCACCCAAATTTGACCAAGTTCCAAGCCTTTAAAAAACTCTGCTTGCAGAATACTCAGTAGACTCAGAGACTTGTTAGAGTTTGGCAGCCACATTGCCCAAAGATTCCATCCTCACTGAGCGAACTCCACCCCAGGGATGCGGGAGTTGAGCAGGACTTGGCCCTGCCTAATTTGAATGCAGAGGGGTGGGAGGATAGAAACAGAAGGGGGGAGGAAGCCGAGGAGGCAGGATGAGCAGAAAGGAAGTGGCTTGGGTGTATATAGACACAGAGGGGGAGGAGGACAAGAACTGGGGTGTGGGGGGGAGGAAGTTGGATAGGTGCAGAGGGGGATGGAAATAGGAGCTGGAGGTGGGTTGACTGCAAGAGAAGGGAAAGGGACAGGCAGCATGCACAGAGACAGGAGAGTACCACTAGAACACATTCCCCTCCAGAAGCTGGCACTGAATTGAGGAGTCCCGAGTCTCTGTATTCCTCTGCTTTTAGCAAATAGCTGTGAAACCACTGGCAAAGTATCTCTCTCTCTCCTTCTATTGACTGGTCCACAAAGAAGATGATAGTCTACTGCAGTCACCAGTTGCTCCATTAACTCATGTGACAGAGGTAAGTGCAGTGAAGCTAATGGTCTGAACCCTGTGGATAATCCATGTGTATAGGGGTCACTATGATTCCACATGATAGGATTTCTGTGGGGGAGTTCAGTTTTTTTAACTTAGAAAATTATATTTAAAAAAAAACAACTACATTAAAAGAGCATTTAGGTTGCAAAATCAAGCAGCCAAAAGTTAGGAAAGGCCAGAAATAAGGTTGTGTAGGGAGACATGCTTAAAATATAAATCAAAGTAAACAAATCAGTGAGGCAAACTATCATCCAAATACACTGGAACCCCTTCTCCTGTAACTCTCCCCACCACATATAACAGTGTCCTGATTTTACTGTGGCTGGCCTAAGTGTTGTATATCATACCTGGTTTTCTTGGTGATGCCAATGACAAATTTGCAGAACCTGCTCTAGTCCTTGGCGTTGCTGCTTCAGATATTTGTCCAGTTGCCTTCTCCTGTCTTGTAGCAGTTCAAGGAGACTGCCAATTTTCAAGCAGCTGCTGTGGGCTCCTTGAATCAACTCAGGGTTTACATTAGACCCATCAGATTTGAATTCTTCTATGAATTCAGTCAGCTCATGGCTTTTGTTTAAAAGGGCCAGTGACTTTTCCAAGAGCTCTGTAAGAATAAGATTACACATGAAAAAACATGCTAATTTTAATCAATACACTCAATCTATAAAGCATTCTTTTAGCATATTTAAATATATATATTTAAATACTGGAAAAATGGTACGAGATCAATATGGCTTCATCAAGAGCTCTTTAACTGAAAATCAAAAAGGAATCCTACAAAAAGTGGAATCATGCACAAATTGCTGACAATAAGTACAAAAGAATAGCATACGCATGTAAAGACAAAATCAGAAAGGTGAAGGCAAAAATGAGTTATACCTAGCCAGGGACATAAAAGGCACTAATAGGAGTGTAGCAGGGTGGTTACCCCGCTCCTGCCTGAGGGGTTTAAAACAGCCCTGGCAGAGGGCTGGGGCAAAGGGAAAAGCTACTGGGCTGATTGGGGAAGTAGCCACAGCTGGGCCACGCCCCAATCAGGCCCCAGCTGGCCTGTATAAGAAGGCTGGGAGCCAGGAGCCCAACCAGTCTCTCTCTGCATTCAGAGAGAAGGGCCTGGCTGCAGGGAGCTTGGGACAGGGAACCTGAGTGGAGCAGGGCTGGGGAAAGGCTGGGGAGCTCCAGCCTGGAAAGCCCCAGGCTGTGGGCCTAGCATTGGGTCAAAGGTACTGGGGTTTGCAGAGGGCAGCCCAGAGGTAGGCCAAGGCAGCAGGTCCAAACCCAACCTTGCCTGTGATGAGTGGCCTATACTGCAGTCTGCCCCAGGGAGCGGGGGCTTGATAGTGACTGGCAGTGGCCTGGTACTGAGGTGAAGTGGGGTTAGTGGGTGGGGGTTTGCCTGTGAGGGGAGACCCAGTGTGTGTGGATACTGCCAGGGGGCAGCACCCAGAGCAAAGGGCACCGGTGTCTGGGAGGGACACGGGGGGCCAGAGGACAGGTGGATCACCAGCCTGCAGGGGGCACTCTAGGAAGAGCTAATTCCCAGAAGTGACCAGCAGGAGGTGCCGCAGGGGTGAGTCCGCTCCTCTACAAGGAGGTTCTATAAATACTTCAGGAACTAGAGAAAGATGAAGGAAAGTGTACTCTACTTAACAGGGAAGGAGTGCTAATAACATATGATATCAAGAAGGGTGACGCATTTAATGCCTGTTTTGCTTCAGTCTTCACTAAAAAGGTAAACTGTGACCAGATGATCAATACAATTAATATTAATAAGGGGGAAAAGAATAAAAGCCAAAATAGGGAAAGGATGTTTAGATAAGTTAGATGTATTCATGTCAGCAGGGTCTGATAAAACTCACTGTAGGGTACCTAAGAAACTAGCTGAAGCAACCGTGGAAACACTGGCGATTATCTTTGGTAACTCATGAAGGTGAGTCCCAGGGGACCGGAGAAGGGCCCATATTTAAAAAGGAGGAAAAGGAAGACCCAACAAATATTAGACCAGTTAGCGTAACTTTAATTGTGGGAAGATATTGGAACAAGCAATTTGTAAGCACCTAGAGGATAGTAGGGTGGTAAGTAACAGTCAACATGGATTTGTCAAGAACAAATCATGCCAAACCAATGTAATTTCCTCTTTGACAGGGTTACTGACCTAATGGATAGCAGTAGATGGGATATATCTTGATTTTAGTAAAGCTTTCGATATAGTCCTGCATTACATTCTCGTAAGCAAACTAAGGAAATGTGATCTAGAATAAATTAGATTGAAAAACCATACATTAAGAGTAGTTATCAATGGTTCGCTGTCAAACGGAGGGGTGTGTATCTGTCCTGGGTCTGGAACTACTAAATATTTTCAGTAACGACTTGGATAATGGAGTGGAGAATATTCTTATAAAATTTGCGGATGACACGGGGCTGGGAGGGGTTGCTATCGATTTGGAGGATAGGATTAAAATGCAAAGTGACCTTAGCAAATTGGAGAATTGGTCTGAAATGAACAAGATGAAATTAAATAAAGATAAGTGCAAAATACTACACTCAGGAAGGGAAAAACAAATGCACAACTACAAAATGGGGAATAACTAGTTAGGCTGAAAAGGATTTGGGGGTTAACAATGTGATGCAATTGCAAAAAAGTCTAATATCATTCTGGGATGAATAAACAGGAGTGTTATATGTAAGACAAGGGAGGTAATTGTCCCACTCTTCTCAGCACTGGTGAGGCCCCAGCTGGAGTATTGTGTCCAGTTCTGAGCACCACACTTTAAGAAAGAAGTGAACAAACTGGAGAGTCCAGAGGAGAACAACAAAAGTAATCAAAGGTCTAGACAAACTGACCTATGAGGTCTTGAGAAAAAAAGATTGAGGGGGGACCTGATTGATAACAGTCTTTAAATATGGATATGTCTATACTACAGCAGCACAGCTATGGTGCTGCAGATGTGCTGCTGTGGTGTAGATGCTTCCTACATTGGTGGAAGGGGTTTTTCCATCAATGCAGGTAATCCACCTCTCCCACATGTGGTAGTTAAGTCGATGGAAGAATTCTTCCATCAACCTAGCTGTGTCTACAGCAGTGGCTAGGTTGACAGAAGAATTCTTCCTTTGACCTAGTTGTGTTTACAATGAGGGTTAGGTCAACCTAACTGTATCGCACAGGGTATGAAATTTTTCACAGCCCTCAGTGATGTAGCTAGGTCGACATAAGTTGTAGGTGTAGACCAGGCCTATGTTAAGGGCTGTTATAAAAAGGATGGTGATCTTGTCCACTGAAGGTAGGATGAGAAGTAATCAGCTTAATCTACAAAAAGGGAGATTTAAGTTATATATTAGAAACGAATTTCTAACTATAAGGATAGTTAAGTATTAGAACAAGCTTCCAAGGAGGTCATGGAATCCCCATCATTGGAGGCTTTTAAGAACAGGTTGAACAAACACTTGTCAGGGATCATCTAGGTATACTTGGTTCTGCCTCAGCTCAGGGAGCTCGGCTAGATGACCTCTTGAGGTTCATTCTAACCCTACATCTCTCTCTCTCTCTCTCTCTCTCTCTCTCTCAGCACTTTCTGGAAGTCACCACCTTTTATTGCATTCATATGGGGGGGGTACATTCATCTCTCTCTCTCTGTGTATAGTATCAGAGGGGTAGCCGTGTTAGTCTGAATCTGTAAAAAGCAACAGAGGGTCCTGTGGCACCTTTAAGACTAACAGAAGTATTGGGAGCATGAGCTTTCGTGGGTAAGAACCTCACTTCTTCAGATGCAAGTAATGGACATTTCCAGAGGCAGGTATAAATCAGTATGGAGATAACGAGGTTAGCTCAATCAGGGAGGGTGAGGTGCTCTACTAGCAGTTGTTCACCTCACCTCAACTGCTAGTAGAGC
>NW_020664413.1:42545865-42546799 GCF_002925995.2 Terrapene triunguis
GAGCCGGTAGTGCGGCCCTGCTCCAGCTGCAGAGGAGGGGCCGCTCCTCAGCTTGTTCAGGCCGCTCTCCCGCGGGCAGCGGGAAGCGGCGGCGGCGCCCCCCCCCCTCCCCCAGGCGGGAGCCGGTAGTGCGGCCCTGCTCCAGCTGCAGAGGACGGGCCGCTCCTCAGCTTGTTCAGGCCGCTCTCCCGCGGGCAGCGGGAAGCGGCGGCGGCGTCCCCCCCCCCCCCCAGGCAGGAGCCGGTAGTGCGGCCCTGCTCCAGCTGCAGATGACGGGGGGCACATGGCGGCCAGGCGGTCCGCTCCTCGTAGGCTTGTCCCCGCCTCTGCCTCCTCCTCCTCCTCCTCCCTGCACCGCCTCCTGCCAGGGGAGGGGAGAGGGGAGTGGAGTGGCAGCCCGGCTGAGCCCAGCTCGTGCCAGAGCCAAGGCGAAGCCCAAGGATGAACCGGGCTGGGATCCAGCAGCAGCCCCAACCCCTGGCCCTGGGAGCAGCGGTGACCAGAGATGACTCCACCTCAGGCCAGATCTGCAACAAGGTAAGAGTCGGGCCAGGCGGGAGGGTCCCCAGGACCCCGGGGGAGCTTCTGCCTGCTGGAGCCCCAGAGGCTGCTGCCTCCCTCCCCAGCCCCTCACAGCACTCCAGTGCCTGGAGTCTCCTTCTGCCTCCCCTCCTGCAGGGGGCGAGCGACCTGGCAGAGAGGAGCAGCATCTGCCCAGCAACTCTTCCTTGGTTCCTCCAGCCCCAGAGCTCTCTCCATTGCATGCTCCTCAGGCTCCCAGCAGGGTGGCTTCAGGGTGCCGGTGCCTGGAGTCTCCTTCTGCCTCCCCCCCTGCAGGGGGCAAGCGACCTGGCAGAGAGGAGCAGCATCTGCCCAGCAAGCCCAGCACCTCTTCCTTGGTTCCTCCAGCCACAGAGCTCTCTCCATTGCATGC
>NW_020664413.1:42546809-42549742 GCF_002925995.2 Terrapene triunguis
ACCTCTTCCTTGGTTCCTCCAGCCACAGAGCTCTCTCCATTGCATGCCCCTCGGGCTCCCAGCTGGGCGGCCTCAGCGCTGGGAAAACGCCAGCAGGGCTGGGTCCAGTGTGTATCCGAGCTCGTGGGGAGCTCTCTTGCCCCAATGACTAGCGCCTTATCTACGGCAAGTACAGTAGTGCAATAGGAGTGTGACGTGAAAAATATCATGTCATGTTGTGACACGGTCACTCAAATCACGATTACGTGTGTGTACTGTGCTGCCCTATCGGCGCCATTCGCGCTAATTTCCGTTTCGCGTCGGTGCCAGTGGTTATAGGGCTAAAATGCCGGGACAAAAACGAAAACGACTTTCTGGTGCTGCTTACCGGCAACAAAGAGAGAAACGAATTAGAAAAACTATCTCATACTTCAAAAAAGTATTTTAAAAAAGTCGACAATCAAGGAGAAAGCTCTAAGCAATGCACTGAAGGTGATTATTCATCAACTGATGAAGACCGATCCAACCAAAGATTACCTTTATCAACTGATAAAGATGAACAACAATCTGACCAAAGATTATCTTCACTAACTGATAAAGATGAACAATCACAATCCATCCAAAGATTTACTACTTCAGCTGAAGAGTCCAGAAATGAAGAACTGTTATCCAAATCTAAAACTGAAGAACAATTATTGGAAGGTGGAGAGACTGACATAGGATCGGATCCAAGTACATGGCCGACAATAATTACTGATACAATGCGAATTATTATTGTGAAAAAAGGTCCTTCAAAACTAGATCCTACATTTGAATATCCATTTAATGAGTCAAATCGTCGATTTATGCCATCCACTATGAAGAAAAAAATGAAAAATGGGGAACAAATTAATAGATCGTGGTTAGTGTATTCACAGACCAAAGATGTAGTTTTTTGTTTTTGCTGCAAACTATTCGGTAACTCGGACATTTTTCTGGCAACTGCAGGTTTTAATGACTGGCGAAATTTGCATCAGCATTTGAAAGAACATGAAACATCAAAAAATCATTTACGCTCATTGACAAATTGGATTGAGCTGTCAAACAGATTACGTACCGGTACAACAATCGATGCGGTACAGCAACGTCAACTAAATTCAGAAATTCTACGTTGGCAAGCAGTGTTGGAACGTTTACTGGCAATCATTAATTTCCTAGCCGAACAGTGCCTCGCATTCCGTGGAGCCTCGGATATTTTATATGAGAATAACAATGGAAATTTCTTAAAATTGGTTGAGTTATTGGCAAAATTTGATAATGTTATGGCTGAGCATGTACGAAGAGTGAAAGATGGAGAGATTCACACCCATTATTTGGGTAAAAATACACAAAACGAGATAATAGAATTAATTTCTAATGGAGTGCGTAATGAAATTTTATCGAATTTGAAACATGCCAAATATTACTCAATTATAGTTGATTGTACTCAAGATCTGAGCAAAACCGAGCAAATGTCAATAGTTTTACGATTTCTGAAAATTGATGAAAATGCAGAAGTGAAAATTTGTGAACACTTTCTAGAATTTATACCAGTGAATGAAACTACTGGAAAAGCCCTCACAGATGTAATTCTACAGAGATTGGAACACTATGGAATACCTTTAGAAAATATGCGTGGCCAAGGGTACGATAACGGCTCAAACATGCGAGGACGACATGCAGGTGTACAGAAAAGAATATTGAATTTAAACAATCGAGCTTTTTTCATTCCTTGCCATGCGCATTCGCTCAATCTGGTTGTCAGTGATGCCGCCAAATCATCTAAAGATGCCGTTTCATATTTTACCACCGTGCAAGCAATTTACAACTTTTTTAGTGCTTCCACACACCGTTGGGCAGTCTTGAAGAAGCATCTTGAACAAAAACTCACACTTAAACCTCTGAGTCAAACTAGATGGGAAAGCAGGATAGAAGCTATTAGACCATTCCGATATTCATCAGGAGAGATTTACGATGCACTATTCGAAATAAGCCAGGACTTGTCGTATGATCCTTCATTTCGACATGAAGCTGAAACATTGGCTCAGAAAATGATGCAGTTTCAATTTTCATGTTGCACGGTTATTTGGCACAATATTCTAAATCAAATTAATTTGACCAGCAAAGTTATGCAGAACATAACCATAGACATATCCGAGGCAAAGATGATTTTGAATAAAACGCTGGAATATTTAACAAAATACCGTTCAGATGAAGGATTTGAAGAAACTGTCAAAGAAGCAACAACAATAGCAGAGGATCTTGATTTTGAACCAACATTTGCACCTCAAAAATTCATTCGTCCTCGGAAAAAAACAAGACAGTTTTGTTATGAGGCTCATGATGATCCTATTCTCGATCCAAACGAAAGGTTTAAAGTTGAATGTTTCTATTGTATTTTGGATGTAGCTATAACTTCCATTGAAGAAAGATTTGGTCAGTTGCATGGTCATTGTGAAACTTTCGAATTTTTATACGATATTGGAAATATTAAAAATCAGTTTTCCAAAGAAGACCTCATGAAGCAGTGCCAAGACCTACATTTAGCGCTCAGTACTGATAACACTGCTGACATTGATGCAGTAGAATTGTATGATGAATTAATAGCATTATCTGAGCTAATAAGTCCTAAAACTTCTCCTCTAAAAGTATTAGAATTTATAGCAAGAAATGATTTTTTCACTCCAAACACTGCTATAGCATTACGCATTCTTTTAACATTACCAGTATCAGTGGCTTCTGGTGAGCGCAGTTTCTCAAAACTGAAATTACTAAAAAATTATTTGAGGTCCACCATGTCTCAAAATCGTATGTCAGGACTGGCATTAATTTCAATTGAAAGTACTATTGCAAAAAATTTAGATTTCACTGACTTATTAAAAGACTATGCAAGTATAAAAACCAGAAAAATTCAGTTCATATAAATTCTTTTAATT
>NW_020664413.1:42549752-42576679 GCF_002925995.2 Terrapene triunguis
AGTTGAACTCAAATTGTTTGTTATTGTGTTTTTGTTAAAATTAAATGTTAAAATTACACTAGTAGGAAATTGTTTTATTTCACTAACTACAAATTCTCTGTTTTCATTTTTTTAAATTTTAAACAGTCAAAACAAAACTGCGAAGTGCAAACATGTGTAAAAGCCAAAAAAAAGCGTGGGGGGGGGGGCAGCCAAAAAATTTTTTGCTTGGGGCAGCAAAAAACCTAGAGCCGGCCCTGTTTCCAGCAACTTTACTGCTGAGTAAGTAGGCTGTGCCTTTCTCATAGAGACAAATACAAACATGATTTTCATTAATTATGATTATCCATCCTCCAAATTCTTAGCACTTTAGAAAGATATAAACAAAGAAGAAAGGGAGCATTTGCTACCTCTTCTATCCCTATAGGTAAGAGTCATCCTTCTCAAGCCTATCTTCCCTCGAAAACAATTTCATTTGATTGTTTCAATTATGGACCCTCTTTTCAGCAATGACAATCAGTCACTGCCAGGTATTCCAAGCTAAAATTGCTGTGTGATGAGCACTTCAGTTCAATAAAGATTGAATTGGGACCACCAAGCCCATATTAAAGTTACCTGAGCTCAATTCACTAAAGTCTCTTGAGTGGAATTGCATCTGATTCAGAGTGCCAGCATTTGAAGCAGCTAGATTTCTTATACAATGCAAAAATGTTCAAGTTGCTACCCTACTACTGAACAATCAACTGCAGTTTATATTTTCTGCCAGTTGTTAGGTTTCCTGTAACAGGTTTCCATTAACATTTAGTTAAAATTACACGGCTGGAGTGTATGGATTTGTGGGGAAAAAACAGATTTATACGGGATTAGTCTTTTAAAATAGATTGCAATTGTACTTAGTTGTGCAAAGAGATTGATTCTGAGATGGTGGGAAGGCACCTACCGCCCACTTTTAAAAGATTAGTATGTTGGCATGGCAGAAAATGCTTCACACAAAGATCTTGATTTTAAGATTAATGACCCATCTGCTGCATTTCTTGTAGAAATTTGTCTAGTATCGCAAAGAAAACATAGAGGTGCAAATGAGGTACATGAGGTGTTGTGGGGGGGTGAAGTGGGGTAGAGGACTTTATTTCCTGGCTGCTATCTGACTGCCTGTAACTTCACTTTAGGCTGTTAATGGAACCTCCCTGCACACGGGGACAAGACAATTCAGCAAGGGAGTTATACAGAGTGCAGCTCTACAAAGCCAGAAGCACACATCAGGGAAGCCAATACAGACAGCTAGAGTCTGAGGTTGTCTAGAGGCCAGCAGTAGCTCATTTCCCAGGCCACTCCACTCCTCTTGCCCCATACACTTCCAAAAGCTCAACTGTTATGTAGGAGGCTGCATATGTCAGACAGTACTTCCCCGTGTACACACCCAAGAGGCTGTGGGATTGCTATGAGATATCAGCACCAATGCGTCATTCCCCACCCCAACCTTCTAGAAGAGCTCAACCCTGGGGCACAGGATTATAGCAGGCTGGCTGGTAGCCACCCAGAATGCTCCCCACCTCCACTTTCACCCCACAGGAAAGGGTAGCTGGATGAAGTAGTAGTGTGGGGAAGCCAGGAGGGGGAAGAGTTAGAGGAGCCAGAGGAAACAATAGGGAGGCAGCAGAGGGGAGAAGAGAGAGAGCAGGAACAGTTGTTTAGGGAACCATTATTAATTAACAATGCTTGTCAGATCTGTATTTAGCAGGTGTGACATTGCCAAGCACTGAGCAATACTCACTCTCTGAGCTCTCTTTGCAATTAAAGAAACTACCATAGCAAACGTGATTTCATGAGAGAAGAATTTATTTGGGAAAACCAAAAATATCTTTCAAAGCCTAGAAATTCAACCGGCTAACTATGTGACTGAGAGCTATTGGCCAAAGAAAGGAATCCATTCCTTACCTTTTGTGTGATGCTCATGCTGATGAAGGAGCTTTTTCAAAGATTCAGTGTTCTCAAACTCCTGGGCATTCTGAAGGAAATCCTCCACTTGGTCAATTTTAATAGCAAACTACATTAGGAATACAAAGAGAGAGAAAGCATAATACAACAATCCTTAAAGTACAGAATGTCACAGTACATCTAACCTATGCCTTTGGGGACAAATTCTCAGACTAGCAAAGAAGGGTATCAAATATTTCTGGTGACTATCAATTACAACTTCCTAATATACATTTTTGGGAGCAGCAGTTTGTCCTCTGTTTTCATGAGGTTCTGATTTGAATCGATTCCCTTGTTTTATTGGATGTTTTCTGATGGGATTGTGATTACAGTTTGTCTTTTTATGAGGCTTTGCTTCTCTCTTATGGTTTCTCTGCCTCCAGTCCATTGATAAAGTGCTCTTAAAGGCCCCCTAAGAATTTTAAAGTTTTTTTTTTTTTTAAATCCCCCTAATCAGATATTGAATGAACCTTTCCTCCCTCACAATCAGATTTTATTCAAGGCTCCCCTCCATATCCTCTTTGGCATATTAAAATCCAAATTCCAGCCATCTTTGGGGAAAACTTTGGAGGCAGATACAATCTTCAATCTCATTTTTTGAAGATAAAAATTGGTAGTAAATTTAAACTCACTAATGTTATTGTAAAAGATTAATAAGCAAATTACAGTGAGGTCATAGCACCATGATCATTAAGGTTGAGACTAGCTTACTGCTTAACAGCTGTTTTTTCTAAGTGCTCTAAAATCCAAATACTTTCTCAGATTGTCCTGAAAATTACTGGGTCTCCTGGGACTGGAGGGGAGAGTTAATGGTCCAAAATTGAGGTTATTTGATCTAGGGGTTCTGGAGATAGAGCCACCTATTGTGATGTCAACATTTTACAGTTCTTATAACTTTTTGTACACAGTTGGTCAACTATGACTCTGAACTTCTCTAAACTGAAATCACCTGCTTAGGACTGATCTCCGCTACAGGAAGCCATATTTAAAAAGTTGTTTAGGGTAAAAGTTGGAATGACGATGTTGCTCAAGCCAAGCTGACAAGCCATAGAAAGTGCTGATGTGTGCTTTAAGTTGGTATTTTGGGGGTTTTGTATAGGTGCCTTTGATGTTCTGGAAGGGCCTTTGATGTTCTGGAAGGGTACGAGGCACTGCTGGTCAACCTTAACTGCATTAGCAAAGATTTGAGACAGTGAATTAACATTACAGCTTACATCAAGTTATTCTCTTGGTTAATTGTATATTCTAGTTCTGGTGTCATACTGTTCCTTCAGTGGGATAAATGCTTAGCTGTAATTATTAGAGCCATTACTATACCCTGACTCCAAACACCCCTGAACTTTGGATCAGCATCCAAACACAGACCAGAATCTGAATTCTGCAGATGATTTCTATCCCTATAAGTGTGACCAGCACCCAGACCTGACCACATCAAACACTGGGTTGTTCAAAATCTAGACTTGAATTTTGCAGCTTTGTGCCATCTCTAGTAACGGGATTGCTAAATTAAGGAAGACCAAATCATTAAAGTTCACACTTGGACTTCAGCGTCATCAAGGATATTGAAACCTATGATGAAATTTAAAAAGATGAAAATTAAGCTCTCTGCTTTGCTTGCCTATTCTCACATTCCACCCTTTTACTCATGATCTTTATCCTATACAACAAATGCATTATGCTTCAACATTTGGGATCTGAATTTGATTTTCATTAAAGAATATCCTTGAGATAATGTTTGTGCTTTATCATAAGAAAGCAAAGATTTCACAGAATTGCATGTTGTCATTACAAGAAAAACATTTCAAAAATAAAATTCTAGTATTGTCGTTTAAGTCTATAGGACAATGGACATTTATGTCTAACCTAGGCATGACTCAACATAATGGGCCAGACCATTGCCCCTGCTCCAGTTGCTTTATATTTTCCCATGGCACAGAGCAGCCTAAAAGGCAGCTCAACCAGTCTAAGGATTTCCCCTGCATTGGGGAACACTATGGAGGTGGTGAGTTAACATAGTGGCTCCTATGCCAATCTCTTCCTGGCTCCTTGATGTTAGGACTTGGTCTGGGCATCTGGCTGGTCCCTGGCTGCTGGAATAGCTTGTGGATACTATTGGGAATCAGCAGAATTTGCCTCAGCCCTGCTGCTGTTCTAATTTCTACCAGGCATCAGGACAGTACAGAATCAGCCCCAGGATCTGGGGTCCAAGAAGGTGGATTAAAACAACCCTTGTTCTCCCACTCCTGGTCTTGTGCCATGTGTAAACTCTTTGAAACAAAGACTTGAGAGCCCCATGTAATTGTGCACTCAACTTTTGGGGCAAATCCAGCCCACTCCTCTGCAAATGCAAAGGTAAGGGATAGTTGAATTCAGTGGGCTGTGCAGGGAGTGTACATACCCCTGGGTTTGGAGTCTCACCCTGCATGAGCTGCCTGTGCAGAAGCGAGTAGGGGTGGGACATACAGGGGCATGGGCAGGCTGGGAGAGGGATAAGACTGGGAGAATTGTTGCTAATCTCCTATTTTCCAGGAGTTGGACTCCGGATTTGTGCTGCTGTGCATGCTTTTTGCATGCTTATGCATGTGGTTCTTATATTTGTCTGTGCTCAGATGGCTAGACAGGCAATGGTCTTATTTGCAAGCACAACTATGATAACTACACACACACACATTTTAATGCACTGCCTTGAGTCATGGGTTTAAGAATTTGGCCCTCAAAGAGTCAAATAATTTGAATGTTAGACAATGAAAGAGATCTATTAGGTCATGTCCATGCCCAGTGCAGTATATAGGTACAGACTAATTTTTAATTATTTTTCATTACTATACTTTTTTTAAGTAAAACATTAGTAAGAGACATCACATTTTTACAGATATTCATTCTAAATGTTCTGCTCATTTTCATCCTGCAATACCCAAAAACAGGAATGCAGCTGGGTTTTTTTTTTTGTTTTGTTTTGTTTTTTGTTTTTTGTTTTTAATTAATTGGCCCTTTGCATCAGTAGAAATAGAATGCAACAAACTCTTGAAGGAATTGGGATTTGTTTCAAATTAAGTAGCATTTCATTTTAAATACAAACCTCCAGAGCATTTTCAAAAAATACTGCAGTAAGTTTCAGAAGTGCTCTTCGCTTCTCTAGCATAATGATGAGGGCATCCCAGGCATCCCCCAGAGTCTGTGCCATGGCATCATACACTTGGCTTTGCTCTTTGTTTTCCTCTGCAGTCTTGTCTGCTTCACGTAACAGGTCCCATACTTGATCTTCCAAAGACTATACGTGGGGGAGGTGGGGAGATATAAACAAATTTGTTTTTTCTAAGCAGAATGCCAAATAGCACAATATTACTACTTTGGGATACATTTTCAGTATGATATCTTTTCAGTTATCCACAACTCTCCTATTGGCATATTTTCAATAATGGAAGTGTGGTTATTCCCAGATAGTGTATCAAAAACTTACCCTTTGAATTCAGTTCTGTACTTTGACACTCTCAAGCAATTTCATAAAATTTTGGTGAGAAACAGTTCTAGGGGGAATCCATCATTCCACATTTAAAATTTACATTCAAATATGCTCAGGTACTTGAATGTAAATCTCTACTGAAGCTAGTACATGCTCATGTATTTTGGATATTCATTTGTTAGAACATTATACAGCCAATCAACACATTCTCCTGCAATGCTGGAGGCCAGTAAAACAAACAAACCCAAATTAGAGCCTTAAAGATATAGCATACAACTCAAATGTTATTAATTCACAACACACCTAAAATGCAGGGGCTATATAGATTAAAACTATATATGTATTGTCTAAGGAAGGCCATAGATTACCTGCAATATTTCCAGCTCTGCCTGCCGCAGTGTTCAAGATGAACCACAAAATTACAATGTTCGGGTTATCACAAGAACAAGGCTAGAGTGTTTCATGTCCTTTACCATAAGAAAGGATAACTACTGTGCTATTTCTTGTTCATGTTAAAATCTTCAGTGTGTCTAGAGAGTTGGTTGTTTGTATTATACATGTTTTTCATCTCAGGTCTTTATCATGAGAATAGATTAATAAAGTGCCAATTTTTGCTGCTGTTACAGGTATTATCACAAGAATGTATAATGAGAAGAGGAATCTATACAAGGCAAATTAAAATCTATAACAACTCATTCTCATGACAGACTAATAAGAATGGAAGATAGGAGAACTTAAAATTCTCATGACAGAGATCGAACTGAGAATCAGAAATAATAGAAAACTAATTCATTATTGTGCTAAGCACAGGATCATAATCTCAAAAACCTCCCTAGATGCTACTCACATACTCTCTGTGAATGTGATAGTCTGAGTCTGAATCAGGTGTTAATCTCTCCTCACTGAAAGCAGGGCTTTGGGAAACACTTTAATATACAATGGAACCATTATTCCTGACTCAAAAAATTTTAAACAAAAACAAATATTTTAATCTATCTCAGCACAAGACAGACTAAAGAAAAGTTTAGTAATTTTTACTCAGTATTCAAAATAGGAACTACATATCTGATATTGCAAAAATAAAATTATTAGACATAGGAATAGATCCAACAAACCCATTATTTGAAACAACTATTGTGCAATACATAGACAAGTGTGGTAAATAGCTTTATGTTCTCAGCAGTATCTGTGCTAGCCTTATAGTAACAAACCCATCTCAAAGGACATACAAAAAGTCAATCTTTTAAAGAACTATTTACATTCCCCATTTTATCTCCTGAATGATAGCACAGTACTGGGAACTGCATTCTAATCTTGACTCTGAAAATGACTCCTTCTGTGCCATTGCGCAAATCCCCATCTTTTTCTCCTTAGTTTCTCCATCTACTGATAATAAAAGACCAAACCCTGAAGTTCACACTTACTCTTTATCTAAGCAGAAGCCCCACTGACTTCAATAGAGTTTTGCCTGAGTAAGAACAGAGATCCTGATGTCAATTACACCAATGTTACACATGTAACACTGCTGATATCAAAGGAGTGGTTCCTTAATGACACAGGTATGAGATCAGAATCAGGCTTGGAGTAAAAATTGAGTAAGGCTTTGAGGATTTAACTTAATCATAATAATACTTCCTTTCTCTTCATTTCATTAATGCTTAGTTACTTACCTCACTGGAGTGCTGTGGGGACTAATCAGTTAACATTTGTGAAGTTCTGTGTTCAGTAAGTGTTAAGTGCCATTATTATTAGTCGTAAAAAGAGAAGTACCGGCTCATCTCATGATAACTTTTACACCACAGATATTTTAAGGCTGGATGATTAAATGAAATTTAGAAACCAGCTTCATCAAACTAATGTTAATGGTCAGGCTTAATGAGCCATTACCAAGCTCATGCAAATTTTAAAAGAAAATTCATCTTGCAAGACAATCTTCAGTGTGTGTGGTTTTTATTTTTTTAAACTGCTTTCTTTGTTTTCCTTTTATGGGCTTGCATCATTATTTCCTACATTATCTTTTTATAGTGGCGTAGCTATATAAATAATGTTGTCTATGTATTCAATTTGCCTAGGCATCTGCACAATCTGTACAAAGTCAAGGAGATACTCCTAAGTGTTCTATTCAATCTAAAATATTAGCTATCTGCTGAGTGTTAACCCCAGAATGCCACAGATGCTGGGCAAGTGCCAGGCCAATACGTCTAAGAGAAGTTAGCTGGGTTCTTCAAGTCAAAAGGAAAAAGAGTAATTCCATACCAGAAACTTGTGGAACTGAGAGGCCAGAGTAGGGGAGAAGATGACAACATATGTGAATGGTGGGAGTCGCAACTCCATATTCTTTCTTCACTGCGGAGGCTATTCAACCCTCAAGCTTGTGGTGTGACTGCTTTAATTATCTGGGAACAAAGTGATTAGTTTCTTCCCTCCCACTGGAGTTTGGGTGCTGTGGAGAGCATCCTCCCATCAGGTCTGCTGCTATGCAGAGAACCATACCATCTGCTCCTACTGATGGGGCTTTGAGAGTTCTCATGACCGAGGTCTGGAGAGAAACATCCTGCTCTCATCCTCCACCCCATGACAGCAGCACTTGGAAGGGCAGAGTCAGAGAAGAGATTTACATCAGGGTATATGTAGGGTGGGTTGAACATTTTCTGTCAAAACATTTTGATGGAAAATTGGGTTTTTGACAAAATGAAATTTTTCATGAGAAGTGTCAGTTTGCTAAAAAAAGTTTTGATCTTTTGTGGAAAAACTGAACACCGAAAATCAAAAATATTTTGATTTGAAAATGCTGCCATGGTACCTCCTGAGACCTGTAGCTTAGGAACCTCTTGACTTCTTCCTCCTCTATTGATAAGCCCCTTCATTTTCAGTTTAAACAGATTTTTACTGAAAAAATCCCATGTTTACAAAAAGTATTATTCCTTCCCCCCCCCCCCGATATTCACCCTACTTTTCTTCAAAGAGTCAAAATTTTCTGCAGGAAAAATAACTATTTTCTGACCAACTATAGTACATGGCCCTTCCGCATCTCCACGGTGACATCTGCAAAGTGTCATTGGGACTCATGACCACTTTAAAATTCCCTCACTCTCAAGTAGAGAAATGTCAGGCAATGCATTGAACAGGCCTGTAAGTCAAGAAGAGGTAGTTTGAGAGGCCAGTTACCCCATTCAAGGTGTCCAGAACAATTCAAATGGACACTGGGTGAGAGGAAGATGGTCCCTGGGAACAGTTTGTGTCTGGGAGGGAGAAGATATAGGAAAAAGCTAGGCTATTGTTCCCTTAAGGGCCTGGACCCAGGAGCCTTGGAGAGTGGGAGGGGCAAGGCTCCTCTCTCTCCCAGCTGGCCCCAACAGGTGTTTGTTTATTAGGCTCACCTGGGAAGAGGACTGGGTGTGTAAATCAAAAAGGAGGCTCCAAGCCCAATGAGGGAGAGCTCGCTAAGAGGAGGACTCTGCCAGGACAAACACACAGATAAAAGGCTGTGGAAACCCTGAACTAATGGGGCGGGTCTGGGGGCTGTGGAGGCCAGGCCTTGAACCAAGCAATCCCAGAAAGGAGGGCTGTGGAAACCCTAAACCTAGGGGTGAACAAAAAGGAGGCTCTTTTGGGAGCTGGACCATGCTGAATAAATTGGATCCCAGGAGAGGTGGAGTCTTGTTTTCAAGACTTGTGGCTGTGAGTAGATTATTTCCAGCAAGCTGCAGGGACACTGAGGACGGCATGGCAGTGGTGCACCATGCTGCAGGGGGGCATGCTCAGAGACTGAACCCCTCTAAAAGGCCACATTTGACAGCTGGGCTGGAAACAGTTATGACTTTACCATGCTTCCAAGTGGTGGTGAGGGAGTCCCTTGGAATAAGTGGGTAGCAGGCTCTATGGCTGCACAACCCTGTCCCACATGTAATTAAGTTGGCACCTACAGGGCACCTCATGTAGCCATCCATGGCACTGCTGGCGGGTCCCACCTCACTCTCCAGCTTTAAAGCTCCTGAACAGAGACTCCATAACTCTCTCATGACAATAACACCCTTCTGGGCTTGTTTCAGGATGCTATTGTGCAAATGAAAGTCCAAACCAATAGTGTCCAACAAATTAAGAATAATGAACACAATCTTCTGCCCCACCTGGGCTCCTCTTCAAACTTGGACTCCAAAATCTAAAGTAACCCTCCGCAAAGGATTCACCCCTACTTGGGCCCTGTGGAGTCCCTTTCCCACCCTTACAGAGTGGTGCCTTACAGGGCTTTCTCCTCTGAAGGCCTCCCCAAGCTGTTAATCCGGAGGGGTTTTTTTCCTCACTTTTGGCTGCCTGCCTGCCTCCTCAGGGCTAGCCGCAGGAGACGCCGCTACCCCTCCCCCAGCTTTTTTCCTCAGCCAGATTGGCCTGCCTCCCCATCTCCAGGGGATTCTGCAAATTTTTCCCAGGGAACTCCCTCCCTGCTTTCTCTTTCTTTATTGGGCCCTGGTGTCCTCTATCCATCCCCACTGGGAAGCACTTAACTGATCACTGGTCTGAGTCCCCCTTACAGACCACGTTCAGTTCTACATGGAGCACTGCAGTGGATCACAGGGAATTTTCCACTGGTCATAGCTCTCTCTACACACCCACCCACCCACCAGCTCTAATCCAGCCCCTCACATACCAGCCAAGTTACCAATGTGGGTCCTTGGTTAGGTTAATTTCAGGCATCCCTGGCATTCATAGTAAAAGATTAAGCATACTGAAGGCAAGCTTGCATTATTAATGTAGTCACTTTACCAGTGTTATATAATGCTGGTAAAATCAGTGGTTAAATTCATTTTGTGTTTATTTCTTTCTAATGATGCTAATTATTCTAATACATTTGTTTCTCAGCTTTTGCATGCTGAATACTAATGGACAATTTTTTTTAATTGAAACCATTTGCCAATAGGTAAATGGGCACACTTGACTATTATATGCTTCTCTCTTTAGATAGAACAGTTTATGCATTCAATAAATATATTTTAGTCTGCCAATTTGTTTCTAATGCCAGCTGTTCCAGTTATCATTCATTACATTTCACAGACAGAGTAAAGATAGAATCTGGCATTTATGTTCCTTCAAAAACAGACCTAGTTTTTGAGAATCAATATCTATCTTGAAACCACAGCTGGTCTGTTCTCATGGTGATTTTACAAGGCCATCCCAGTAAAAGTATAATATAAAAATTTGGAGCCTTTTGTTACCGTGAATACACATGCCAGGACAATTCATTCCTATTTCAGACTAGCACAAATTAAAGAGAAAGTTGCAAGTACTTATACATGTCGTGCTGCTGTTCTGTGTAGTGCTAAATTTCACCTAAATAATAGATGCTTAGTCCCAAAGCCCCAAAAGTATTTAAGTTCCTAATTTCCTAATGGGGCAAAAATACCTGTGAGGATCTGGGCCTAAACTAACTATACAGGGTAACATAACATTGAATGCCCAGAAACTGATGTGCCTATGGCCACAGTTTAAATATTGCCCTCCTCTTTCAGCTAACTCAACAAATTCAGAGCAATAATAGACTATGGTTTAACACTCAAGCTTTTTTATTCGGGGGGGGGGAATGGTTCTAGGGTCATGAGCCAAAAAATAAGACATGAATAAGAAAACAATTAAACTGGGGAAAAATGGTTTATGGTTTTTACTCATCCTTGCCATGGGCTCAGTTACTGCTAAGTGACCAAATGTGAGGAGGACACGGGAGGGGAAAATCAGCCAAAAGAGACATTTCATTTAAAGATTGGATTGGTGTCCATCCCTCCCTTCTTATCAGCTCAAACCCAGCCACTAGAAAATAACTGACGCATCCTACAAATAGATTATTCAGGTACAGTAATTGGATTGTCCATGTGCAGCACCTTCGTTTTAACAATAATTAAGTAAAAGTCTCTCTGCTAATATCACCGTGCACTTTCCCTTGTAAAATGTTTAAACGTATAATCAGAATGCTACAGAATTTGATTCTAGTTAATTGTGTGTTTCCCCCTGCCCCAAAGATTCCTGCTTCTTTAAGCAGTAACAGAGCCATGTACAGCACAGTCGGTAAATCAATCGCAGGACTGTAATATTTAGGGTTTGATACCAAGGGTGAGATCCTCACACTCCTCCCTTTACACAGGAAAAAGGGCTGGAGCTGCATAAAAGGTCCCTGAGAGCCCTGTATCCAACCAAGGGAGCATTCCCCCAGTGCAGGAATGAAGACAAAAAGCCTTAAGGCGGCTGCTTCCTGAGGATGCCCTTGCAAGCCCTGGCCTGTGGGGCATGCTGAGGGTGAGAGGGGGGTAACAAGGTCAGGGCCATCGCATGAAGCACTGTGGAGGTTCTAGGCAGCGCTGTAGCTCATAGAGCAGCCCTGGGAGCTGTAACTGGGCCCCAGGGCTGTCCAAGTTACTCAGAGGGAGGGTGTCTCTCCAGCCCCCACCTTGGCCCGGGATCAGGAAGGTGCAAAAATGGCTTAAATCCACCATAGCCCTCCTCCCTCTTGGCTGAGAGTTCTGGGCTGCATCTTAAAGATGCACCACAGACACTCACCCCAAAAAATTTTTACTACGCCAAATATTGTATGAAACTGTGTGATTCCTTGCTACTTCTGTAAATTAGATTTCATATTGCAAAATAGCTTCTCCCCTATTTCTAAGCAGGCATTATGCGATGCGGCCTGTAGTCTCCAAAGGATACATCTCTCTATTAAAGATGCCATTAAGGTTGTTGAGATTTTTACATAAGGTTTTTTTTTCTGGCATAAAACGATCTGATTTCAGCAAAATTGCACATAAAATGCAGTCATATTTTTGTAGCAAACAGTGGCTTTAGTAACATGTTCTATTCTCCTTTCTCCTGCATTTAAAGAATGCATATACACAGACCGGTACATTTGTGGTAAAATTTTGGAGGAGACCTGGTTACAGTATCACAGTTCAGGAAACTATTAAAAAATTAAAGAAAAATGTGTATCGTAAGTACCAAACTACTTGTGCAGAACAAGATCTCTGAAAGTTCCCTCATGACTACATGTTGTACCTCATGACCTCTTGGATAGCACTGGTCTATAATTTTTGAGAAGTCGTCTGCTTCAGAGATAAAATGTGCTATTTATTATGTATTTTGATGTGCTGAATTCAAATATGACAATTAAAACAACTGGCTACTGTTTCTAAGATATTTAAGTTTTTACATTTTATGTCTATGTATATTGTGTAGATAGTAGAGTTTTAATCATAAATTGTAAACCTAGGTCTTTTCATGTGTTTATGGTTGCTTTACATGATAATATTTCACCTGTCCTGTTTATGTAACACTTTAAAAATCTGCAAAAGGGTTATATAAATAAAATTTATTATGAAACAAAAGGCAAAAAACTATTATGTACATAGTTTAGTCCTATTCAGTGTCTACTCGGCGCTTCTTGGCTTGTCTCTTGCTCCATTTAATGAATACATCTCTTGTCACTGTCCAGCAATAGTCTGCAAGCACTGATGGGCTCCATTTGCCCTGATAGCGTTTCTCCATTGTTGCAATGTCCTGGTGAAATCGCTCGCCGTGCTCGTCGCTCACTGCTCTGCAGTTCGGTGGAAAAAAATCTAGATGAGAGTGCAAAAAATGTATCTTTAGTGACATGTTGCAACCAAGGCTTTTGTGTGCCTTGAGGTTTTCCACCAACAACCTGTAGTTGTCTGCCTTGTTGTTTCCGAGAAAATTTATTGCCACTAACTGGAAGGCTTTCTATGCCGTCTTTTCCTTGCCACGCAGTGCATGGTCAAATGCATCATCTCGAAGAAGTTCACAAATCTGAGGACCAACAAAGACACCTTCCTTTATCTTAGCTTCACTTAACCTTGGAAATTTTCCACGGAGGTACTTGAAAGCTGCTTGTGTTTTGTCAATGGCCTTGACAAAGTTCATCAGACCCAGCTTGCTGTGTAAGGGTGGTAACAAAATCTTCCTTGATTCAACAAGTGGTGGATGCTGAACACTTTTTTCCTCCCAGGCTCCAATGACTGTCGGAGTGGCCAATCTTTCTTGATGTAGTGGGAATCTCTTGCACAACTATCCCATTCACAGAGAAAACAGCAGTACTTTGTGTATCCAGTCTGCAGACCAAGCAAGAGAGCAACAACCTTCAAATCACCACAAAGCTGTCACTGATGTTGGTCATAGTTTATGCACCTCAAAAGTTGTTTCATGTTGTCATAGGTTTCCTTCCTATGGACTGCATGACCAACTGGAATTGATGGCAAAACATTTCCATTATGCAGTAAAACAGCTTTAAGACTCGTCTTCGATGAATCAATGAACAGTCTCCACTCATCTGGATCATGAACGATGTTGAGGGCTGTCATCACACCATCGATGTTGTTGCAGGCTACAAGATCACCTTCCATGAAGAAGAATGGGACAAGATCCTTTTGACAGTCACGGAACATGGAAACCCTAACATCACCTGCCAGGAGATTCCACTGCTGTAGTCTGGAGCCCAACAGCTCTGCCTTACTCTTGGGTAGTTCCAAATCCCTGACAAGGTCATTCAGTTCACCTTGTGTTATGAGGTGTGGTTCAGAGGAGGAGGATGGGAGAAAATGTGGGTCCTGTGACATTGATGGTTCAGGACCAGAAGTTTCATCCTCTTCCTCTTCCTCGTCTGACTCAAGTGAGAATGATTCTGGTGCATCAGGAACCGGCAGTCCTTCTCCATGGGGTACTGGGCATATAGCTGATGCAATGTTTGGATAATGCACAGTCCACTTTTTCTTCTTTGACACACCTTTCCCAACTGGAGGCACCATGCAGAAGTAACAATTGCTGGTATGATCTGTTGGCTCTCTCCAAATCATTGGCACTGCAAAAGGCATAGATTTCCTTTTCCTGTTCAACCACTGGCGAAGATTTGTTGCACAAGTGTTGCAGCATATGTGTGGGGCCCACCTCTTGTCCTGATCTCCAATTTTGCAGCCAAAATAAAGGTGATAGGCTTTCTTAACCATAGTGGTTATACTGCGCTTTTGTGATGCAAAAGTCACTTCACCACAAACATAGCAGAAGTTAGCTGCACTGTTCACACAAGTACGAGGCATCTCTGCTCACTTTGCCTAAACAGAAATGTGTCCCTTTGCAAAATCAAACACTGACAAATAAGAGAGCACGACACTGTATGATTTCTAGAGCTGACATAGGGCAATTTGTTCAGCAGAGTGATGTAAGCTTCGTTATGATTGCATCATCCATGACTTCTAGGAATAACATGATGCAATTCATATCATGTATGACGCAATACCAGCTTCAGATTGCATCATTCATTGTTTTGCCTAAAAAGCAAGTACTGTCCAAATCCAGTCATAGATTTATTCATAGATCCAGTCAAAGATGTATTTTAGTCATTTCTGGTTTAAATTGAGATCCCTTCCCTTTATAACTCACTTATCCTCCGCCATTCCCAAGTCAAGGGTCGTATATACTGACCCAATAGCATATCTTGAAAACTAGAGCCAATCAACAATTTTAAGCATCATTTTCGTTCTCAGTGACCCAGAATTAGTAAAGTTTGACTACATTTATTTCAGAAGCATTTTGGCTGTAGAGCAGTGTAGTCAACAACTACTCCTCTACCCCATTCATGCCGATTGTCCTGTAGTTTCAGGCTCCTTCCAGCTTTGTTTTTTCTATCCATATCTTACAGCTTGGGCGGGAACAGGGTTTGCTGCTTCCCCTTTCTCTTCGCCTCATTGAACTACACTAAAGAGATGTTCTGGAGACCCCCCCCCCCCCCACTGCAAGATTATCTGTCTGAACCTTTGTTTCCCTGAAGTTTTGTCACAGATCTCCTCTTTTTACCAGTCTCCTATAACCTCTATCTGCTGTCAGGTCTCAGAAGGCCTGGTCTTGCAAACACTGGATTCAATTGGAGATTTTTGCATTAATTTCAGTTTGCAAAAGTGTTCATCTGGGTCCCTTCACTTGCATGCACACAGCCAAGAATATCACAAGTTATTTACATAATTTTAAAAGAATCAACAGTATAATTAGGATCCACAACTGGCATGATTAATGTACTCATTATGGCCCAATCCTGCTCTAGTCAAAGTCAATAGGACTTTTTGTTGCTTAATTCAATGGGAGTAGGATTGGGCTGTTATTTTTCTACTATTAAAGAAGCACACTCTCCGGCTAGGTGAAAGGGCCTCACGCTGTAGCTGACAACTCCTCTGCTTCTTTCCACAGCTGATGAGATATTTGCCAGATAATATATACTACTAATAGAAGTGAAGACAAGTTCCTTCCTGGCTCCACAGCCAAGGGAGCTGCTTTGCTTTAACCTTTCTACAGCATATTTGAGAAATCATTCCAATATATCAAAGCAGCACTGGAATGAAAAGTTAATTTTAAATGCATTTTTAAATGTACATATGTGTTGCTTTCGAACCAAGAGGTTGTTTAGATCCAAGAGGAACTGAATTACTTTTACTATGTCAGAATAGCTGGTTCGAGCTGCCTAAACAACCTATCCACAAGACCAGGAGTTCTCAATTCTCATGTGTTTGCATGTCTGTGTTAGAGCTACACAAGTCAGAAATATTTTGCAATTTTACCCAAACGTATAAAGGCACAGTAAAAAAAAAAAAAAAAAGGTGTTTAATACATTGCATTTCACTCATCTTGGATAACGAAAATAGCCTAGAAAGTTTTGCTTTCCTTGGGGTGGCAAAATTTCACTCTGGAGCTAATTAGTAGTAGCCTTAACACAGGGGCCAAAGATGGAATGGGCAGGAGAATAAACCACCCATTTCCTCTAAAATTGGTCACACGAGTATAATGTTGAGGACAGAGTGGAGGGGCAATGTGGGAGAGGATATGCAGTGCTGCTGCCTATGCCATACCTGTTCTGTTGATAGAGGATTATTTGTTTACAATAGTATCCACTTTCCAAACACTAAGGAGGATTGTCTCTGTACTGCAAAGCTCATAATCTAAGTATTGCTTAGAGGATGTTAAGTCTCCAGGACTTTCAGTCCAAAATCTTTCATGAGCACTAAATTTACTAAAATAATATTACAGAATTAAAAGAAGAACCCGTCTGAATTCTTGTGATCACACACAGAAACCTCCATTTTGCTACGTGGTCATTAGTCAGGTGAAATTTAATGATTGCACAAACATTTCCTGTTTGCATGTTGTGAATAAGGCTGAAAAAACCCTATATTTTTACTTTGCAGAATTTAGCAAAAATTAATGTTTAGCAGCTCATGCAAATCCCTCCCCCACTATTTGACAAGTCAGCATGCAGCCCAAGCCCAGCCAAACATCTAGTCAAAAAGCTTCTCAAGGTGGAAGGGAACTACTCTTCCTGTGCCTCCATTGTCTGATCTGTATGTCTCTGACTTCCAGGTATGGTAGAGCATTTTAATACCCTGCAGCATTTAGCCAGCTGGCGATCTGCCACAAATGGAGATGCCTAGGACAATGCTTTACTGCTCCCAGAAGTTGTAAATGACTTCATTTAAAACCATGTGATTATTCATTTTCCTTCTGTAAAACATCTGTCAGTAATCTTTCCCTCCCACCACGAAAGTTTTGATTGCTGGTTGCCCACCAAATATAAGCTGCTTCTACAGGGATGAGGAGCAGTTTAAAATTATGGCTAACTTCATAAAATCCCAATTGGCGGAGCCTGCTGACAGGGAATATGATGAGTCAGCACAGCCCCATCTGCCCTGGGTAAAGAGAGAAAGTAGTCGCGACTTTGTACAACTACAGCCTTCCACTGTCAGGCGTCCTGCTCCTGGGGACCTGTGTCTGAGCTTACTCTGGAAGAAACCAGAAAAAACCCTAGGCTGAACCTGGTCCTGGTACTTTTCCACCTTCATGTTAGTGGAGTAGCTATGAATAGTGATTAATCAAAATCCTAGGTACAACCTCAAGTAGACATCTGGGGGGAGGGATCCAGCACCTGAGGTGGGGAATGGATGACATTAAAATATCTTTGCCTAGCGTGTATCCCTGCATATGCCACCGGAGTACCCCGTTCTCAGTTACCAGGTTTACCTACTGATTCCAAAGCCAATCGGGTATACTAATATTTACTCGCCAGCCTCTGTATTACGTCTTTAAATATATTAAACGTCTTTAAATATATTAGAGCAAAGCAAGCAGTTGGGTATGTGAAGAAACAGTGTAGCTTGAGGCAATATCATGCCTCAATCATTTAGATAGTTCCTAGTATTTTTTTTAAACAAGCTGTAGTGCAGTAATGAGCATTTTGTTTCCACTATGAGTAGCATTAGCAATACTGTGTGCTTGGGAAGGGCTGCAGGAGGAGAAGGTGAGTTCAGGAAAAGTGTGGAGAGCTGTTATTAAATACTAGTATATATATAACAAATACATTCTGATTTCATAATAGCTGTTTGATATTACTAGTTTAAAAAGTTTATGGGAAGATAAGTAGTAACAGAAGGGAATATTATATATTTCCTTTTTATCCAACATAAAATGCTCTCCTGCACAGCCATTTTCTAGGAATGGTAGCATTTATTACCCAGCATGAAGTTTTGCTAACATTCTGGATCAGCTCTCTAACTAATGTAGTGTAATAAGAATTAAATGAACATTTGGTATTCATGGTTTCTGTACTAATTTAACATCTTGCGATATTAAAGTACTAGTTGAAAGAGCAGGCATGATTTAAAACTACAAGTAAAATATTATTTTCAAAACATCTATATATGCGGTAAACCTATGCACATACATTGCTTTGACATTAAAAGTCAGAATTTGCAACAAACTCTACACAATTGCCATAGTTATATCTCATTCTAAATACTTCATTGGAAAAAAACTGTGGCATTTGAGATACATACTGTGGAAACTGATGTTTTAAAAGTGCTGACTGATGCATTTTATGTTTTGGAATAAAACAAGAAAACCTGAAATAAGGGTAGTAGGGCAAGAGGAGGCCTCTCTTTCAGAAGTTTCCTTTATGGTTTTCTCCCTTCCAGTCACGTAAATTGTGTCACCCAGTGGGATTAGAATCAATAGGTAGGACTACAAATAATTGGCTTAATCAGCAGCAAGGGAGATTTAGGTTAGATATTAGGAAACACTTTCTATCTATGAGGATAATTAAGCATCAGAATAGGCTTCCAAGTAGGTGGAATCACCATCAGCAGAGGTTTTTAAGAATAGGTTAGACAAACACCTGTCAGGGATGGTCTAAATATACTTTGTCCTGCCTCCATTCAGGGGGTTGGACTAGATGACCTCTTGAGGTCTCTTCCAGCCCTACATTTCTGTGATTCTATGTATAGTCAACTTGATTTTATGTCAGCCTCAGCATGTTAAAGGGAAGCTCCAAATATTAACAACTTTTCTGATGACTTTAGACAGACAAGGTGAATATTTAGTGTAGGCCCCTTTTTTTCTAAAAAGGCTTTTCACAAATATGTAATTAATAAGCAAGAGGTGACTGCATGCCAAATTTGTTTCATTGTCCAAGTAAAATATGAAAATGTTTGAAAGGGAGAGTATAAATTGTTAGAAGTAAATGAAAAAATTAAAAACAAAAAAACCCTCTCTGATGTTTAAATAACCCAAGGTGGTGTTAGTAACAGCGAAAAAAGTTTTGAAATATATGATATTGTAATACTCACTTATAGAATCAGAGACTTATTGGGACACTGCAAGTACCAATTCCAGCACATACAGGCAGGACTGAACTTTCTGCTAACCTCCCTCTTCCCTGCTCCCAGGTCAGAACAGCAGCATACAAGACAACAACTTAACACTAAGATATAGCATATCAGCTGGTGGAGGTACTGTCTATATTAAACATTATAGCCTCCCCCAGTTACATAAGAATCTAAACAATAACTCCTAGGAAGCCAAGTAGTCTGCCATCCACACAGGTTTCCATATTGATCTCCTCACTTGAGTCCTATATTCAGTCATGGACACTTCACTCGTAGTTGGATATTATCAGCGAGTGCAGCATTCATGTCCTCTATGTCAGCCTGTTGTGGACAGTCAGTCTGTTGAAGATGGAAGTGTGGTGAGATCCTGAAAATACCATGGCAATTCCTCCTCCACAGGCAATCTCCCTTTACAATCCACAGAAACCTGTTGTGGTTCTTCCAAATCCTCTTCTGCATCCCTCTGGGATACTTATTGAGCTTCCTCAGTGTTTGCCTCCCCTTTCTTTCAATGAATCTGTGCCTTAGTTCTCAATTCACTACAAAGGGGGGACTTCTTGCTTTTTATAGCATATTATTTTGCGTATTACCTTCGTGGGGGTATAGACATTACAAGTAGGATTAATGCATGCAGCAATTTACAATCATTTTATAGAACCTAAACACATCCTTACAAGTTTAACACTTATCTTGAACAATACTAATATAGAGGTGAGCTGGTCTGGTTTCCAGCTATGAATTTGTCAGTTCTCAGCTGATGCCTACAGCCTTGGAAAGAGCTGGCACCTGGTCTCCAGCACCATGCACCCGATCATATTTCCCAAATTCTTCATTATAACTGGAGAATACACTGCCAGGTATTCTAATAGCTTCTTTTCGTTGCCTTCTATGGCTGCTTCTGTCAAGTCAACCCCTAGCTCTTTTACTCATTGGGCTCCTTCACAACTATTGATCTCTGCAGTACAATTTTTCTTTCTTTTTCAGCACTGGGTTGTTCTCCATGGATCAGACTTATTTCGGATCCTGGGTCCAACAGCATTGTGGTTTTCCAGCTGTCAATGTCTCCAGACAAACGACAACAGGCAACTGAGCAGCTCTTCACAGGGGCCATTTTAATAACTGCAGATGGTGGCCTTATTTCATTAACAGCTTCTAGTTTGGCTTGGTGTGGCTTCTGCTTGAGCAATTCCATCTCCAATGGCCTTTTCCTCCATATTGCCTGGGACCCACTCGGGAAACAGTCTCCCTCATATGACCCAGAAGACATCTGTGAATAGCTTACACCCGTGCCTTGAAATTTTTTAGCTACTTCCCTAACAATAATTGCTTGAAGTGCTGGATCTGGTATAAAGGAATCACCCTGAGGCTGGGAATTAACAGCTGACACCTTTAAGGAAACCCCAATTTCTGCTTCCACATTTTGAATTCTGTGTATAATGTGGTCCATAGGTTTATCCAGTAAGGTATCTTCTTTCACCAGGAAGTTATGATGTTCCCTTGCTAAACCATTTATAAACTGACTTTGCACATAGGATTCTCTCATAACTTGTCATTGGCCATAGGCCCCTCCCTGTACTGCTAGTTCTAGATTTGGCACCACAAATTCTGTTTCACTTGAGCCACCCCCGACATGGTGGCTCAGGGAAAGACCTACTGAACAGTCTCCTTAGTGTACACAAATAATTCAGCCCTGGATTAACATTCCTTCTAGTATTTCAAAAAGGCCAATCCCCCTTCCTAATGGTCATGTAACTATTAGCACAACTGTCTAGATGATGCATGAGCTGCACAAGGAAGCAGCTGGTAACACGCTTTGGCATTACCATCCAAAAACACTGCTCAGTACTGTGCTGCTTATTCGTCAGTCCACTCGTTCACAGAGAGCAACAGCTCAAAGTCTGTCAAGTACTCTCAGATTTCAATCTCATCAGCTTGACCAGCAAATTTCTTCTCAGGCAAAATGCTTTTGTCATCTTGAAGCTGCTGCCACCAGTTGTAATACAAACTTATAGAATCACAGAAATTTACTGGAACACTACAAGTACCAACTCCAGTACACACAGGCAGGACTGAACTTCCTGCTAGCCCTCCAAGTCAGATCAACAATCTAACAACCTAACAACTTATACTGGTCAAGGTGCTGTATGTACTAAACATTACAGAATTTATCTTGACAGTTTCTTTTTCAACTTTCTCCTTTAAATATGTACTACTTCTAGGAAGAAGCTATAGATTAGCTCATTTCTATTTTCATTTTTTGGAATTGTCTCTTCTGTACAATTACAGACACCTAATATATCTCCAAAATATGTTTGATATTGTTCATTTCCCTTGGAACAGAGTACAGTACTATTTTCACAGGCTAAACTAGATATAGTACTTAAAGGAACCATTTGCAGGAGATTTTACCTAGAGAGGAAGAGTGGGAATACATGATAGTCTTGTGTTATGGTTTTATTGACATGAGTTTGAGATGACGCAGTTACTCATTATTGGCAAAGATATAAATTAGTCATCCCATATCATATCACATCACTGTACTCTGTATTCTGTATATGCCAAAATTATTCAACAGAAAAAATATTTTAGGAATAGTTTCACTGGCAGGCTGCTATTGTTTATATCTGATTCTATTTTTCATACCTTTCCAACTGTGAATCCAGGCTCCCTTTGTGCCATGAGTCCAACTGTTCAGGCCTCATAGGAAGAGAAAAATTATAACAAATTTTGGAAACTTCTAAAATCACTTTATATAAATCATATCATCTGATTTTAAGGTCTGAAACCTTGTGATTCACCCAGGCTAGAAACAAATACCTTTGGAAAGGAGATACTGTATAAAGCAGCCATTTCTAATCCTGACAATTCATGAGATACCAGACCTTCAATTTGTCATTAATCCAAGACCAGATACTACCAATCTTGGGCCCCAGGCCAGTGTAATTTGGGGGAGGAAGTGGGGCAAAGTGTGAAATTCTATTTTGAGGGGAAAAAAGAAAAATATTTTATGGCATCTTGTTTTATTCCTTTGCCATCTAGCGAATAGCTACGAAACCCATGGGCAAAGTCTATGGCTCCATCCCTCTTGAGTGGCACTGTCCACATAAAAGATAAGCACCTTCTGCTACCAGTTACTCCATTAGCTCATGTGGCTAATGACGGAGCTGCAGATCTGAAGTTCCCAACCCTGCTGATGATCAATATGGGGGACACGTTTCCACAATCCTTGAGGAAGGGGTGGACAAGATGTTGGCCTATTAGGGCCCCATAAGGAAGGTGGGCAATTCCTGGTATGTTTATTAGTAAGCATGTAGGAACTATTATTGGTTTATATGTTTTTTCCGTGATGTTTTACCCTAAGAATAAATGTATTCTGCTGAGAAAGAGCTGTGTGATAACTTCTAACTGCTGTTCTTAGCCCTCAGAGGGAAGGCAACACACAGGGGCTGGCCTTTAGGTAGACTGGCTTGCTGGGACATCACAATGTATGGCAGAAGGGCTGTGAAGCCTTAAAACCCCCAATCAGAAGGGAGTGGGACAAGGGCCCTGCCCACAGACAGGTGACAACTGGAATCCTGAGACCTGACTGGGCTCTCCTGGAGTGCACCACAGAGGAAGGATGCAAATGTAGTTACCCTGAAACCCAGAATAGTCCAAAGGAGCTTTTGTTGCATTTATCAGTGTAAGAGCTATTCGGGTTAGGGACCACCACTTACTATGTGCTTCCACAGCACCTAGCACAATGGGGTCCTGATCTGACTGGGGCTCTCTAGGCACTACTACAAATTATAAAATAATAATGAGACAGCTCTAGCAGAAATGGGCTTAGCACAGCTCCTCATATCCTGGCCAAAAGGCAGCCTCCTTTCAGCTACCCTGGGGAGACTGGTGTTGACACCAAAGGTACCAAGTTTGAGCCTCTGCTCTTGTAGTGTGCAGAACATGTATTCTGAGTTCAGGCACTGAATAGGGGACATGAGTTAATTAGATTGTTTGCTCTAGGGTCCCGTAAGTATTTTGCAGCCCCCACAGCCGACATTCCCTGTGCTTCCTCACAGATTTGACTCTCTAAGTCTGTAATATCATATATCTAAAAAACTAGAGAACATTACTATTGATGTCCTTTTCACTAGCTTCCCCTATTCTGCTTGTTGAATTACCAAATGATGCAACACGGAGATCATAAACCACCTTCACTCCTCTGACCCCACTCCTGACTCTTAATTCTATATAATATACTACACAGAAAAATAAATGAAACAATACAAGTCTAATTTAAGCCTGTCAGAAGCAAAAGATACAGAATTAAATTATTGAACATTATTGTTGAGCCCTCAGAACAGTGGGTGACCTTGTATAGAATATATATCCTTTAATTTTTATTCTCAGTTAAGGTAAGAATGAAAACTCTGAATTTCTTTAATGTTATTTCAGCACATTTTTGTATTTAATTTCCTCAATTTTATTAATAAAAAATAAGCACATATATATATATATATATATATATATATACACACACACACACACACCCACCACACCACGCTTACAAACCTAAATGTTCTGAAGTGTTTGTGCCAAAGGGCACTTACCCAGCTTGCACATACGCAAACTCTTTTGTTACACTCAAACTCCAATACATGGAAACCCATATATGCCCATCAGAGTTTGCATGTGGCATATATGCACCAAAAGTGTGCCTACAATCTAATATGTAGTTCAGGGATCGGCAACCTTTGGCACGCAGCCCGCCAGGGTAAGCACCCCGAAGGGCCGGGCCAGTTTGTTTACCTGCCGCGTCCTCAGGTTCGGCCGATCGCGGCTCCCACTGGCTGCGGTTCGCCGCTCCAGGCCAATGGGGGCGGCGGGAAGGGCAGCCAGCATGTCCCTCGGCCCGCGCCGCTTCCAGCAGCCCCCATTGGCCTGGAGCGGCAAACTGCGGCCAGTGGGAGCTGTGATCGGCTGAACCTGCGGACGTGGCAGGTAAACAAACCGGCCCGGCCTGCCAGGGGCTTTCCTGGAGAGCCACGTGTCAAAGGTTGCCGATCCCTGATGTAGTTGAAAGTATAGTCCAAAATTCCTTCCACTGGAAGCTCTATTCACTGGAAAAAACTGTAGTCAACCCTTTAGGTCGACAGATCAGGAGATCAGCAAAATGATTTCGTCAAGGCAGGTGGGCTTTGTCTGGACTGGCAGGAAAAAAAAAAAGATAGTGGCTCCTTTAAGGGTCCCCCCCTTGGGATTTGGGAGGGGAGAAGGCATCACCAGAGCTGTGGCAGTCCAGTGGGGCTCAAGTGAGCCTTTGGCCCCTGCACACCTGGGGCATATAAACCCTGTCACTCTGGCCTGAGTCACCTCTCTTGCCTGATGAGCAGCTGTAAGGAGGCAGTACACATGGCCAGGGACAACCCCCCCCCCCCCCACCACCATGTGGGGCTAGGGATCTCTAGGAGCCTCAGGGTGACAAGCAAGGTCCCAGTGAGGACAGACTGGAATCACCCCAGGATCACAACAGAGGCAGCCAGAGAAGCAGCAAGGCCCAGAGCAAACCGTGAGTGTAGGTGTTTTCCTCCGGTGGGAGGCAGTCAAGCTTATTGCTGGTACCTCCTTGTGGCAAGTATGCAGTGCAGGTGCTTGGTCCGTAGGGGAGTCTGGTTCTGTGATAAACCAGAATTGGAAGTAGACTTAGGGAAAGGCATCCCCTGAAGAAGCTGGAGAATGGACTTGGGCATGCGAATGTCTGGTAAAATGGGGATATTGGCCCCTTTATCCAGCCCCTTAACCATCATATGAGGGCAGAGGGGTCCCACCAACAAGCTAGCACCAATTGTGTAGAGCTGGGGGATGGGGGGGCTGCTGGCAGCCCTTCACCAGGTAGAAAGAATTAAGGAAGGAATCTTGACCTGCACTGTATGAATTATTGCCAGACAGTTGAAAGATGAGTTAAATAATAAAGCTGAGGCCTAATTAAACCACATCCCTTGCACCTTGTTTTCCCCCCCCCCCCCCCGTGTCCTCAGCAATGTACTGGACAATTGTATCGAGTCCTTAGATTCTTCAAATGCAACTGAATAATTACAGAAGCATTATGGTTCTCATTTCTCAGTTCCCCCAGATTCTTCACAGGCAAATGAACCTGAATACATAGTATATTGCCTTCTTCAAAGATGAGTTCCAAATAATTCAACAGTCTCAGATTTCACCAGGTTTAGATGCTGTGTCTTAGAAACCTACAGTGGAGACTTGTGGACCAACATTTTTGAGTGGTTATCTACACTCTTCACTGGGGTACTTTTAAGATTAATCAATGTTTACACATCGGTTTTGAAACTGTTAAGTGCTAATAAAGCTGTTATCTTGAAGCCCAAAATATAGTAATTACCACCATTAATATTTGAGCCCCAAAATATTTCAGTGGGAATTTAGGGTATGCAAGTGTGAGGGCTCGGTGAACTGAGCTAATGTTATCTGAGGAAACCACTGAAAGAGAATATAGAACCTCACAATGTCACTTTTACATTCGCTTTTCTGACTACAACTGCACTTTCAAACCCCTGAGAAAATTTTATAATGGAAAACGCAACTGATCTTTTCCATTATTCTTTTAAAGGCATTGCTGAGCATCTCTGTAATTAAATGTAAATAACTCAGAAAACAGAGATTAATAGATAATTTGTCCCATATCTAATTTACTGAAAAATAAGCATTATATGAAAATATTTATTTTTGTATGAAACAAATAAAAGGCTCATTTTAAAAAATTTCAAATGCAAAAGATGAACATATTACTTTTTGAGAAATATATTTTTCTAATTTGCTCCTCTTGGATATTTGCATATAAATGACTACTTTGCACTTTATGCTCTGTGAATTGGAGTAAATACAGTAATTAGGAGCAATGTACAGGTACGTGGGCCAAATTATTAATGGTGCTTTTGTTTTAATGAAAGTTAAATTTGCAGAATGGATTTATTTATATTTTTCAGTCTCTGCTCTAGCTCACTGTGGCCTTTAGCATGACAAATAACAGAGCTTTGGAGACAAATCAAGAATGCCAGTGTTTGTCTTACTGGGGGCTGTAACACTGTCATAATCCAAAGATTGGCAACACACTCTAAACCAAAGCACTAGTGTTGTGAAATATAAGATCAAAGGCAATATTTTCTCCAGACAGTGAATGACTTAGGAACCTGTGGTGGAGGGAGGATGGCAGAGCTGCATTGCAATAAGTGCAATTTTGTCCCTTGGAAGCCTTTGCTGAACTTTCCCCCCCATTTTAGAAACTAGAGTGAGAGTAAAGCTTGAAAAAATTTTCATCCCAGGGAAAAATAACCAAAAACAAAAAAACCCTTTGCCGAAGCAGGTTGGCCCAAAGCTGAGGCGTAGGAGACCATGAGGAGGAGAGGTCTATGACATCACAGAAGTAGGGGTGGAGTTTTCAGCAAGACTTTCTGGCCATTGCTGGTTCTGGCTAGTTTAATGAATCAGCAGCCGGCCTGTAATTCTTGACTATTGACGAGTCATATCCCAGAAAAAGAGAGTTAAGGCCCCGATCTGGAAAACACTTATGTATGTGCTTAACTCTGCTCAGAAGAGAAGTTCGGCCAAAGTTAATGGGATTATTCAATGTGCTTGGGGTCAAATATTTGCATGAGTGTTTGCAGGATCAGGGCCAAATGTTTTAAAATGAATTTACCAATAAAAAATGTGCAATGGCTTTGCATTTCCAGACACTGAATATATGTCGTACTGAATGCAAAACAGATCCATGCCGTGTGTGTGTGTGTGTGTGTGTGTGTGTGTGTGTGTGTGTGTGTGTG
>NW_020664413.1:42576689-42710138 GCF_002925995.2 Terrapene triunguis
TGTGTGTGTGTGTGTGTGTGTGTGTGTGTGTGTGTGTGTGTGTGTGTATATATACACACATAACACAAGTGACAAATATATACAAGCTTTAATGATCCATTAGCTAGCATTAAACAAAATTAAGTAACCACACTATATCCTAATCTCTTAAATCATTGTTTCCCACAAATCACATTAATCTTTTCATATTATTAGATTCTATGACCATGCTAGAAATACAAAATCCAGAGAGTAAATATTTCATCTATAAGCAACCACTATGGTACAGTACAGTAATATTAGAAGGAAGTTTAACTAGATGATTTAATATCATACGCATGTTCATATTTTTTGTTTAGTCTAATGTTTATCATTTCCCGTTTCGTCTTTCAGCCTGGTTAACAAAATGTTCCTCTTCATAGTCCATTAATGTTTAAAATGGGGGTCTTTTAAAAATGACTGTACTCAAGTTTTTCAGTGTAACATAATACTGGGCCACATTCTTAGCTTCAGTGGAGCTGTGCCAATTTATACCAACAGTGAATATGGCCCAATATGGTCTATCAAAGGAAATATATTTGGATAATTTTTGTCTAATACGTTTTAAAATATACAAATGATTATTTTTACTGTATGATTTATAATTAGAAAAATGACTCTGCTGGTTATAGTTAGAAAAGTTGCTATATATATAAAAAAATCCAAACTTTCATGCTCAAGACATCTGCTTCCTCAGTGTCTTGAGTCTTATCTGTTTACATTAGTGACAAATAGGTTGGTGTTATTTTTTTAACTCCTGTTAGCATTGCAGAGCCAGTATGTCTCTGGAACAGCAAACTGGATTGTATAACTGTTCATGCATCATCAAAAGTATTGTAAACTGAGTTGCAGTGGCAATGCCAAATTCTGTTCATAGTTACACCTATGAAACCCCACCACACATGTAACTGAGGGAAGAATACAGCTTGCAGTATCTTTGTTAAGACTAACAATGCACAAATCATGGGAGGAGAAAGAGACTAAAATCAAACAGCATGATGTTCAAATCTCAGGCTGAGATTTCAGCACAGTTAGAAATAAAAACACACCATCTATTTATTTGCCAGCGTGGTCACATCCATATTCAAAAATCTATCTGCAAATACTGCACAGATCGTTAGATCCCAATCCTGCAAAGACTTAAACAGGTGGGATGACTCAGGTGCTTAACATTAAGCAGGTGCTTAAATCTTTGCCAGATTGGGGCGTTGGGCCCCATCCTGCACTCAGTTACACATGCGCTTAACTTTCATTTCAATGGGACTACTCATCAGGACCGGCTCCAGGCACCAGCTTGGCAAGCAGGTGCTTGGGGCAGCCACTCAGGAGAGGGGCGGCAGGTCCAGCTATTTGGCGGCAATTCGGCGGACGGTCCCTCACTCCCGCTCGGAGCGAAGGACCTTCCGCCGAATTGCCGCCGCAGATCGCGATCGCGGCTTTTTTTTTTTTGGCTGTTTGGGGCGGCCAAAACCCTGGAGCCGGCCCTGCTACTCATGAAGCACCCGTTTAAGTGTTTGTAGGATCAGGTCCTTTAGCTTAGTATGTGGAAGTGCGATTTTTATTGTAAAGTTTTAAAATATCCAATTTAATAGAACAGCAGTAATAACAGAGAAAATGGCAAATTAAACCACATTTATAATTAACATGAACAAAGACCTATTAGAACCTTAAATCTAGTGAAACAAATTCTTTAAGAATGTAATGCAAAGACAATTCAAAACAATCTCACAGTGTTACATAAAAATGTAAGTAGATTTGGTCAAAAACAGGAAAAAAACTTCACAAAAAATTCAAAATGTCAAAGTTATTTTCATTTCATGGAGTATGAAAGGATTTTTTTTTTCATAAAATTTTTTTTAAAAAGTCAGTCAAAATTTTAACTATTCATTTGTCCCTTTTTATCTTTTTTCTTGTTTACTGTGTGCAGTAAAATATTTTTTGGTTTGTTTTCCCGCTTTTTCCTTTTGCTACTCTGTAACTTTCAAAAACTTCTACAAGTTGACAGTTTGAACAACAGTTCATCTGTAGAACCTGATATAACCTCACATAACCTCAACATAATATATGATAAAATGCAGAGTGTTTTGAATTATGAGAACTTTTGCTATGTATCCTTCAAGTGCCTGTGTTTTCATGGATTTTAGGGATATTATTGATTTACTATTAATGTGCTTTTATTAGATTATTGTCTATGTTATTTCTACTGTTATGTACAAAATAAAATTAAGTTTAAAAAAATAAAAATCTGAGATACAATGGCAGAATGCTGCCACGATTTAAACAAGATTAGGGCTCAAATGGTTTGAACTGTAGGGCACATCAGGCCATAGCTTTGCCATTATCTTGTTCAGTGTATTTATAGTACATTCCAGACTACAAAATCTATCAAACTTCAAAAATATATGTGAGTATGGGCTATAGTGAACTTTCTTTATATCAACAAATTGGAGTCAATAGGAAGTACACAACCAATGGGTTTGTCAGCTTTATAGTTCATGAGAGAACAGCTAAAACACTATATTGGAAGAAGAAAAAATGAGCAGGGGTATACTATTGTGTTAATGCGCTTGCATAACCCTCCATTACCAAAACGGATGGTGTTAACTGTGATCATTGAGAGGAAAAAGAACAAAGAACTAACTAAGAACTGTGCATACATGATTTTACAAAGACAAGTACAATCTAACAATTGGATTTCTGTCCTTACAGTTCCACATTTCTAATTTTCCTTTTTTTATCTTCATGTAAATAAGTTATATTTTTGGAATTAAATGTTAAAGTCTGTGGAACATTACTGGCTCTTTGACTTTATCTATCTTCACAGAGTAAAGGTATAATTCATGAACAAATAATAAGTGCCAAAGATTATTGTAATCAGTACTTCAAAGGTTGAGAATCATTGTCTTATACAAACCTTTGATGACATGGTCTGGTAATTTATAAATAAATATCTACCCATGATAAGTGTTACCAGCTCACTACAGGCAGAAAGTTACACATCTGTTAAGGAATGAAGGGTCATTCAGAATTATGACACTTGTGGTCATGTATTAGAGCTGGCAAAATTATTCCTGGGGAATAATATCTATTTTGAGTTTACCCTTTTCCTGTGGATGGTTCACTATTCAATGTTGATTTCTGCAACAATATTTGTTACTCAAAATATTCATCAAGAGTTTACACAAAAAGAGTCACTGTGTGTGGATCAATTGACTGTTCACTATTCATTATTAGTGGTATATGATTGGTCACTTAAGTCATATGATACTGTTTCTGCTTCCTGACTGGATGACAGACTTTTTAAATAGGAGACTATAATGCATATTGAATGGCAAACAAGAAATTGCTCACTTACAATATGAATTTTCAGGTGTATAAGCATTTGTGAACTTTTGGGATCTGCAAACATTTTCCCCACAAATAGGAGATGAGTAATCTCACTGTGTTTACAATGTGAAAATAGTACTGAATTACTTTTCTATTATTTGACTATTTATTATGAGCATTAAGCAAGCTGAGTGAAGCCAGATGAAGAACAAGTCAAAGGGTCCAGGAACACAAATGTACCCAGAGTAGGAGGGATGAAATATTAGTTAATACTAGCCAAATACCTTGGCTAACATCACAGAATAGCTGATGCTCTTGGATTATTATTCGATTTTGCTTACCATGCCCAATAAAAATGGAGGTATCTGTGGAGATTTTATAGTCAAAAGCCCATAAAATTAAAAAAAAATCCATTTTGGGTTGGAAAATCCAGTGAGACTGGACCAAGGGAATTTTTTTTTAAGTTATTTTTGCTGTACACAGGGACTGACCATGCTGGGATTAATGGAGGAACAAGCCATGGAGAGCAATGTAGCGTGACATTGTGCTGCTGACCTTGTCTGCAAAGATGCTCCAGGATATATGTGAGAGAGAGAGAGAAAGAGAGAGAGAGAGAGAGAGAGAGAGAGAGAGACTGACTGTTGCACTTGATTTTGTTTAGTACATGCTGCTGCCTGCAAAGAGACCATTTTTATTCCTTACATTTATCACTGTAAATATCAGGTGAAATCCGTAAGATCTCTTGTGGATGGACATTCCAAGCAATGAAAATATTTAATATATGATATATGTAATATTGGGTCGGTTTGTGTTGGCAGATGGGGTTTAAAATCTTCAACTGTATTTTCACTTGCTAGAGTTTTGGATTATGATGTTTTCTGCTTCTCGGATTTAATATTAATTCTTATTATTGGAGGGTGAAATTCAGTTTATCATGCCAGTATATTAGCTCCTAATTACTTCTAAATATTTGGGTTGGATGACTGGACTAAACTACATTTTCCTGAATACCCAAAACTCCCATTGAAGTCAATGGTGATATGACATTTGGATGGTCAAGAAAAGCAGGATTAATCCCTTGACGTGTTTTTCTTTAAATGTTACCATTTGTGATATCCAAATTCCACTGCATACACCATATTAGATTACATTCTGCATATACCTTATTTTTATTACTTCACATATGGTTGAGACATACCTTAATATGAGCGGTGCAGCACCTGAAAACTAATATTAAAAGGAGAAAACATCTTTTCCAGTTCATATTTGCGCTGTCTTAAAATATGAACAAAATCTGAATTTAATAAAATACATAATAACATTAAGAAACTTGAATGGAACCTGACAAAGTACAATGGTCTTGGGCACCCACAAGAATCTAGAGAAATTCATTTACTTAAGCCTATATGCAAGATGCATCCATCCCTTCAGATCAGGAAAGTGAATGCTCATCTCAGTTTATTTTAGGCTGTCTCATGTCAGCAAAATAGGAATAATTTAATGTGACAGTATGTTACTGTACTACCTTCTTGTCTCTGAAATGTCCCTGAATCATATTCTGCTCCTAAGAATGCCCTTTATTTCCTAACACTGGTTATAGCTCTATGATTTAACTGTTATCTTCCCACCTCAAGCCAATCACTTGCTGAATGTTATCACCTTATTCCTACCCTTAACATACATCAATCATAACAGTAAAAAAGTGACTGGAATGTTAATTTCACATTTACAAAACACTTGATTGTTTTTGTAGTTGTTACCATAGTTATGAACCATTCTAATGTCTCACAGCCCAGCAAAACAAATGAAAACCTTGAAATTCCTCTGTCTCTAGCAGGTACTGCTAGTTTTTATTTTATTTGACAATAATGCATAAAGTTGGAAAATATGATATTTTTACTGGTTCTGCCAGAAAAACAATTACTAGTGAACTTAGTTTTCCATTGCAGAACTATTGGAGGGGTGTGTGTGTCTGTCTTATTTTCATTCATTACAACAACAAAGGTTGGATATGTTTTTTCACTCTGGCCTTTTGCTGACAAACAGATCACAACAACAGGCCTGTGAACCTAGAGGCTCATTGTCTATATCAGAGCTGTAAGGAGACCAGAAAAATCTGCATGAGTCCGTATCACACACCTTACCTTAAGTTTAGCCAGGAGGAGTTCATGATCTTGTAGTAGTTTTTTGGTCTCATCTTGATTGCTGCCAATTTCTAATACATTTGGAATTGACTCAGTCAGCTGAAGCTGCACCCATTTCCCACACTAAAATGCAAACACAGGCAAACACCCAGTGTGTGTCATCCAGAAAACACAAGGGCTCTTTAAATCCCCTACCCCAAAACATACCAGTTAAGGCCCAAATGAATCTTTGCAGGCAGACCCCTGTATCCAATGGGCACAGGGATCCACTTACATGTATCCAATTGCACAATCAGGCCCCAAAGTATACAAAATCCAGTGAATACAAACTTCAATAATGGGATGCCATAAAAAATAGTAAATCAAGTGTCATTTGAGGCAACATACCCAGGCCCCAAATTCTTGCTTTGTCCAATCTCTACCCATACAGTCGTCGAGATGGTATTTAAAAAGGAAAGAAAATCATACCAGGGACTAAAAATAACATTTTTCCCTTCTCTGTCCTGGGAATTGAGAACTTATTTTTAGCTGCAGTTTGCATAGATCTCTCTCAGCTAAGGGTCATGGTGAACTGATTTCCTATTCCTCTCACAGCAGAAACAAATTAAGGCAGACATGAGGGCTGTCATTTTTACATAACCCAGCTGTCCTCAGCACCCAGAGTTCTGCTAGTGCCAAGTAATCCATCACAGCATTTTCTCTAACAAATGGTTGATTTTTTTATAAAGGAACAACCAAAAGGCCTTTACATAGCTGGGGGAGAAAATGAGGAAAGGAACATAAACATTAGAAAGTGATGGGCCCAATCCTGCAAGTATGGCTCATTTTGTTTCTTACTGAATTGAGAGATTTCCAACCCTATATGAAGATACTAGCAACATTCATTTGTTCAAGATTTGTTTAACGCATCTGATATAAATATATAATGTTACTAAGCACTTAACCCACAATCATGTCTGCAGCAGATAGCTCATGAGCCAGGCTACGTATTGGAGTGAGCCTCCACAACGAGGAGCCAGGAATCTTGAACAACAGGCTGGGCTGCCACTGTATAACAGCTACTTCAGCCTCAGGGTTGGAGTAGACTCCAAGGCACCTGTGCCTTCATCTCTATGCTGGGAGAAATGCCATGTGGATTAGCACAGTAGCAAACCCACTAGCTTGTTCCCACCAGCACTTCCAAATCCCCACTAAACTGCAGAGCCACTCATGACTAGATGTTCTATGGTGCACAGGGGGGCAGTATGTGGCCTCTCCAAAGTCCTGCCCTTCCTTGCAACACTTCTGCTGCAGATGGGTCTTTCTACATCTGCTAAGGAGGAGGGAAAATTTTTTCCTGAGAGGAAAAAGCCCTCCGCTGTTCTAAATGCAAAATCTGACCCCTACTGATGTCAGTACACACACAGTCACTATCTTTAATCTGCTTTAAAGTTATCAAATGCTAAAAAAATCCCAGCCTGAGAGATTAGAGGTATCTAAGGGAGTGAGGTGCCCAACTTCCATTGCATTCCAATTGGTGGCTGGTGTCTAACTCCCTTAGGCAGCTTTGAAAACCCCAGCTTAATTTAGCATCCCAAACTGCATGCAGGTTGCGTGATCTGGAACTAGTTGCTGAAATGGTCCTTCAGGTCTTTATAAACACCAGGACATACACAAGAGCTACTACTAAAAATATAAGACAAAGGCAACTAACTTTTGGTTTTTAAAGTATGACTACAATTTTAATTGGTATTTTTTTCAGCTAACACTCTGAACAAGATGTGGCTAACTGAAATGGTTCTTTGTGCATTTGTCACGAATGAAAATGGTACAGTGAACAGAGTGGATAAATACATTTATTTAAAAAAAAAAAAAAATAAAAAAAGGACTAAACTCCCCAAAGAGATGTTCACATGTATTATGATCAACATTTTTACAGCGCCCTAAATTTACACTGCCACGTTTTAGACTCAGACATATTCTTGACCCCTAAGAACTTACATAGTTTAGCTGAATAGTTTTGGTTCATGTAAAAAAAGAAAAAAGTGATATACTATAAGTAGCATGAACTTCTTAGACGGTTTTCTACATACTAACTTAAGCAATAAAATAAATGTACTTGCCTGGTCGACATTTTATGCTGAATAGATGCTAATATGAGTAGAATTTGGAATAGACTGTTACTAAATACTATGCAGACCAAGCCACAGAGCTAAGAGCATAACTGTTAGCAAATGTTGTCTTACCTTAAGTATAGCGATAACAATCCTGGAATCTCCAGCCTGAACAGCAACTGAACTGACTGTTGTTGTAGAAAGGTGCTCACCAGAGCTGCCTTCATTTGACATGGTGTTTCAGAATTGGACTTCATACATTACCACAGCCTCAATACACTTCTGTGCGCTGGTCATTTCAGAAGGCAACAAACAGGGTTACTTGGATTCATTCAGCAAAAGAGCTCAGCTAACACTGATTACTCTGCCAAAAGGAAAGAACAGGAGTTAAAAATAGACAACCCCATTGAGTTTATCATTCTTGAGAGAACGAGAGAGAGAGAGAGAGAGATTTGACACACCCCTAGTTTGGAAGCATTAAGCTGCCTGTTCTTTTTTGTCATTATCTGAAGTGTAAAGGGCTGCCTCTGTGAACATCATCTGACTCTGGATAAGCAAATGGAAAAAAGACAAATCAAAATACCTGGAATCAGTTTCAAAACTAATGCTGTACAGATAGATACAAATATTATAAGGCTTTAAAACAAGCAAATAGCTGATCTAAATATTCAACTTGTACAACTTCTTGTTATTCTCCCCATTTATTAGTTATTAATGAGCTACACAAATTTAATATAATTTTTTCTCCGAGTCAGTGTACATTATAAAGCACTATTTATATATATATATATATATATATATATATATACACACACACACACACACATACATACACAGTAGGACATATATAAGAAAACCCTGTGAATGGAACCAGACAATGGATTTCTTACTGAAAACATTAAAATGTATAGCAACCCTATTAACTAAGAAAGGAATCCAAATATCCTGTGTAGGCTTTTGAAAGACATTTTATCACTTAGTATTGTTGGGATTTTTTATTCAGTACTCCACTTCATAGCAAATTGTTCCTATATTCTGTTTAATCTTAAGTAATCCCTCTTTAGTAATATGCTTGTAAGAGGCACACTTCCCAACTCATTAAAATGCTGCACTGCACATTAGCTTTTATTCAATGCAGGGAAATCACAGACAGTTTTAAATTGTGGCACAGGTCAGTACATTAATTCTACTGCTAGAAACGCAGAGCAAGCACAGAGAGACTGTGGTATTAGACAGCTGCTATTTGATTCCCTGTGACAGAACAGCTGAGAAAGTGACACTGGAGTGTACACAGGTTGCGCAGATGCCACAAGCACACTGGAGAAACCTCAGACTTAATAGGCTTATAAGCATCTGCTTGCTTTATTTCTTTAAAACTGTGTAACAGTTTAGATCAATTTAGAAGATAATCCAGGCTCAAAACTTGATAGCATTAGAGAACTATGAGTATTAAGTTATCCATGTAGTCAAGTATTCAAAGATAAAAATCAAAAGAAAAAAATTACTTTTGTATTCAGCAAAAATTCTGGCTACTCAAGCACTCCGCATAAAAGCTCTGCAATTCTCTGACCAGGAAGTGTCTCTCTCAGTTTCTCCTCACATGGAAGCTTCCTGCTGATGTGTGAACTGATGCCAATGGACATCGTGAAACGTGTCTCAGAAGTTCCATCAGTACAGACAGATAGGAGCAGAGTGCAATGCTGGCTCCACCATAGACTGGCTGAATTTTATTTGTGAGATTATTAATTATTATAACCAACAATTCAGACAGCAGTGAAGCTAAAATCTGAAAGAAAGTGATAAAATATTTTGTATTGAAGGAAGAGGAGGGCAGAGCTACAGTGAAAGAGCTGATGTGGTGACCCCTGGCCCTCTGTGCTAAAGCACTTGAAACATTGTGCCCGCTTGTAACTATGGATAGCAAGCAGTCTTGAGCTAACTGGTCTGAGGGCGGGCATCAATGACAATTCTTTTAAAAGAATACCCAGGCCCAAAGCCAAAAACAAATCACAAAGCAGTAACTCTTCAGCTATGTGATGCAGAGAGCCAAAAAGAGCATATATCACATCTTTTCACTCATTCCCAACACCCCTTGACATACCTTGCAGTGACTCTCCTCAGTAAAACAAACACTTTCTATAGAAACTCATGAGGCTCAGAGAAGAGAAAAAGTCTACAACGCTTTAGATTAAATGGGTACTTGTGTAACAGGTGTGGCCAAGTAAAATGTTTGGAATTGAGAGACTGAAATGGAACAATGAACTGTACAAATAAAACTTTATTCATAAACAAAGTTGGACCAACTAGAGAATTGAAATATTGTCTATCTGGCAGAATTAGTATGTTTGCTTTCTAGGATATCCCAGAAGATAGGGACTTAGTGCAGCTTCCTGAACCTGGGCAGGTCCAAGTGCAGGGTACAGCTTGTATGGGACTCTCTGTCTTTTAGAAAATGTGATTTCTGAATTACTGAAAGGGGCATGATCAACTTGACTTCTAGTCAGTCTCCTCAAATGGAGTTTCAAGTAGTTTCAGCTACGCTGCCTACTCTGTCTCCTTGCCAATATTAATTGTTTCACCATCACATTTTTCTATTTTTAAAAATAGGGGTTGGACAATCACACTAATTAGTTGAAGCTGTTGCATGTGACAGGAACTTTCCATTTAGGCTAAGCAAGGGAACAATTAAATGTCCCTTTGTTTCGTGATAGCTGAAACAATGAAAAACCAGCACTCGAGGACTAGATCACATTCAAACCTGTACAGTGGCTGGGCCATGCAGTTGAAGGGGTTACTGGGGGGTCTGATAACAAATGCAGAAGTGGGGGAATTATTTGATTGCAGCTGTGTGTGAGAGAGAAGTAGGAGACACACTACAGAAAAAACACCAAGGAAACCTCAGACACAGCCAGTGAAGCCCTTGTAGCATGGTCTGGAAAAAATGCACACACACACACACACACACACACACACACTCGAGAGAGAGCGCGTGCGCTAGCTAGCTAGCTTTTGGGTAGAGTCATGGCTGGAAGGAGGCTTGGAATGTGAGCTAAGACACTTTCTTCTGCTGTTTGAGTCTTGCTGTGTTTTGGGAAACAAGATTTATATACATTTGCTGTAAATAAATAGGATTGTATCAAAGATATACCTGACTCCATCACCAATTTCTCCTCCTAACAGAAGCAACCTACAAGATCCCGAATATTTGCTAACTGCTTGCATCAAAAAGAGTAGTAATATTTTCCTTGCCTGTTGCTGTGTGAAAGAACCCACCACAAACAGGGGAAACTGAGGTACTCACTGACTATCCAAGGGAAACAGTGCTCTTTGTTTAGTTTCTCTATCAAATCCATAAGGTAAGCAAACTGAATGAAACAGAGCGAATGAGTATAAAATATTATCAGTTTCTGTAATCTCAGGTATTAATAACTACAGTAGGCAACAAGTTTTCAGAGAGAAGTGTGATTAGGTCCCTTTATATCTGAAACAAAATTTATTTTTATTTATTTCATTTTCAACATGTAAACATAAAAATGGCCACATAGCCCAGACAGATCATTAAAAGTACAGTGCAAGACAAAAACTGCAGTAACAAATCAGAGACATCTCTGCACAAAACCTTCATCCTCCCTCAGAAAAATCCACACTTCAGCCTGAGCCTCCAAAATCTAAACCTTCCCTCAACACCTGCCCAAATAGATAGACTATCATCACTTTTTTCCTATCACAGTGGCACCAAGGAACCCCTGTTAAAGATCAAGGTCCCATTGTGCTCGGTGTTCAGAGGTCCTCCTGGAGAATGTCCTACTAGCTGCTCCTTCTCTTATATACCAAGGGACTTCCAAATTCTAGTGCCTCCAATGAGTTCAGCTTTGACCATATCACATGGTGAAGGAAAGTGTCTTTCAGGGAGACAGGTTCCACACCATACAGGGTTTTAGAGGTCAAAGCTATCTATGCCCCAGTTGCTACTAGGCACTGTGGCAGATGCTCAACTGCATTCTATGGCTTGGACAAAAGGATAAAGCTGTATGTCATCAGCATATTGGAAACACTTCAACACGTGCCCCTTCACTAACCCTCCATTTACACATTGAGCAGGAGGAGTAATGTGAATGCCCACTGGGCCGAAAAACAATTACTTAGAACTTCCCTCTGAGGTTGCATCAAAAGGCAGGTCCATTCACATTGCTTGAGTCCTTTACCAGAGAGCAAAGGTATGAGTTGTGGAACTCAATTCTTCCCGTACATCCAGAACCTCAGTGAAGACCTCTACTGTGTGGAAAGCAGCTGTACAATCCAAGAGGGAAGCAAAATCAAAGAAAAATAAATCTGCTAACACCCACTATTCTGATAGCACCCAGCATACGATATAGGAAATGTGTATGAAATTCAGCAAAAGCCTTTCAGTGGATTACTTCCAAAGATCAGAAAACTGATCTAGCAAGTAGCCCCTATATTTTCAGGTATTCAATGTACTAGCACAAATGGAGTCTACTGTTTGTTTGCTTTCAAGGACAACCACAACATAAAACCCACATATACAGTAGTAAACATACCTGGATCCCAAAGCAAAGGCAGCTGATGCTTTTTCAGTTCAATGGCCATCATTTCTTCTGTTCTGTGCCTTCTCCTCCCACCCCTTCCTTTGATCCTGAAGAGTTGCAGGAACCAAATGTAATCTTCGTATCTGGCTTGTGCTCAGAAGTGCCTGGGTCTCTAAAATTTCCAAAATTATGGAAGAGGTCCAACCAACAAACAGCTTCTAATCCGGGACTCATAATTAGACTTATTTTATATCACCGCAGGGTCTAACTCTGATTTTAAGGAGGCTTTTCTAGCCTCCTTTTAAATGCAGAGCTTCAATTTCTCTTCTTGATATCTCATAAGGAAAAGGCTGTTATTTATGTGGCTCCAAGTTTTGTGCCTGCTGTTACCTGGAAAAGGAAATTTCCCTACCTAGCCTTTGCCTGGTTCCTAAGTCAGGGAAAGAGAAATGTTGGCACTCAGACTGGTGCACAGAGGGTGCTTACATTTGTATTTACGAGTCACTATCATAAAGATATTTGAACTCCCGCAGATTTTGCGGTCAGTCCTACTGCTTATTTCTTACCTTAACATTATTCTGCTCTCAAGAACTCATTACTCCATACTGGTGGTAAGGGAAATTTCAGCTTCTGGGATTCAGAGCCATCAGTCTAGAACCTCTGCAGGAAGGCACATTTCTTTCTTCTATCATGCAATAAAATTATGAGTGCTCTCAAGTTTCAACCTTTATTTTTGGTGCTTGTTGCACTGTTTTGCTACAATGTTATTTCCTTGAGTTCTTTATCCCTGGATAAGCTAAGGAAGCACCATACTGTGGAGAAAAAAATGTCTGGGGTGTCTTAGAAAGGAAGAAGCATAAGTTTCCACCATAATTCCCAAGCAGCTCTGCCTGATTAATGGGTTTATCACTAAACTAACTAGTCTGAATGGATGTCGCCAAATCCAAACACATGAATTACCCTGTAACATTTTCTTTGCAAGTTTAATTTTATTTTGTTCTCAGATGATAAAAAACACCAGTCAGATTTATGCTACTCCCTAAAATGATAAAGTGAAAATCAAATTACAACTTCTCCTGGTCCACAAGGTGAATTTTCACATGTTGCCACTATGAGAGAAGCATGAGCAATGCAATGAATTAGAATAGTTACAGAGAGTGAACATCACTAAAAGTTGAACTCTGCACTGCTTATATCTTTTCCCATACAACCCAAATAAACAGAGAAGGACTGTGTGTCCTTTTAATTTGATTTAGGAAATGGCAAATGGGCCTTCTCTGCTTTTGTTTGCCTCAAAAAACAAGTGGTGGAGTGCCACAATGAAATGTTGCAAGGTTTCACTCACAGTCAAAATAGTCATAGTACAAAAGCATGCATAGTCAACTTAGAAGCTTGGATTGCAAACCTATCAATATAGGGCAGATCATGGCCTATTCTGCTCACTCATGAACAAGAGTACGGAGGTATAAGTGACCTTTTAATCCTCTACATCGGGGTGGGCAAACTACGGCCCACGGGCCGGATCCGGCCCCTCAGGGCTTTGGATCCGGCCCGTGGGATTTCCACCACTGTGGCACTGCGGGCCCTGCACCGCTCCCAGAAGCGTCCGGCACCATGTTCCTGCAGCCACTGGGGGAGGGGAAGCGAGGCAGAGAGCTCCGCGCGCTGCCCTTGCCTGTGGGTACCTCCCCTGAAGCTCCCATTGGCCGGGAACGGGGAACCGCAGCCAATGGGAGCTTCGGGTGTGGAACCACAGGCAAGTGCAGCGTGCAGAGCTCTCTGCCTGCCCTCGCACAGGGATCGCAGGGACGTGGTCCCGGCCGCTTCCTGGAGTGGTGCGGGGCCGACAGGCAGGGATCCTGCCCTGCCATCCCAGAGCCACTCCAGGTAAGCGGCACCGGGCCGGAGCCCACACCCCAAACCCCTCCTGCACCCCACACCCCAACTCCCTGCCCTGAGCCTCCTGCCGCACCCCAACCCCCTTCCCTGAGGCCCTTCATACACCCCAGAACCCCTCCTCTGCCCAACACCTTGCCCTGAGCCCCTTCCTGCACACCGCACCCCCTCCCACATCCCACACTCCCTCCTGCACCCCAACCTCCTGCCCCAGCCCTACATTCATGGCCCTGCATGCAATTTCCCCACCCAGATGTGTCCCTTGGGCCAAAAAGTTGGCCCACCCCTGCTCTACATGAACTACCTATCCCATGAATATAGCCACTGCAGCATTGCTCTATCCTCTCACTTGTGCATGCAGGGAAAGTCAGTGGAACTTGTGCTCTTAAAAACCTTAGGTGCATTTGAACATCCATCCCAACATGCAAGCCAGTGCAGCTGTGCTAGTGCACCAGCATATGTACGCTGCCACAGATATAGTGGTGGCACAGGCTACTCTTCTCTCTGAGGGAGAGGGGGAACCAGGAGGTAGATTACGATTTGGATCAGCTCCTGAGGCAATTACATGCTGGCCCATTAATGAGGTACTATAAAATGACAATCTTGCCCAGTATTATTAATTATAGTGTTCAACATATATTTAAAAAGTAGACAGCCATATGAAGGGGTTGTTTCCATGTAATTATTTTTAATGTTTATGAACAGCACCCAGATCTCTGTACTCAACTTGGGCTAGAATAAAAAGAAAGATTAAAAATCATATGGACCATGCACAGATACATTATTGCTTAAACCCTGGCCAAAGGACCTGATTAAAGATTAATACTGTCTCTGTTTAATCTTAAGAAAGAAATCAGTCTACACTGACACAAAAATATAGTATGAATCTGTTAACAAGAGATAATAGCTCAAATAGGCATAACCACATTAGCCATACTAAACAATGAAGCCATGTTGCTTTTATAGTTAAAAGGCTGTTTAAGAGAAAGGGATAGCTGTCTTCATGGACCTGAATTTCAGAGGCTAAATTTAGAATTTATTAGATAAGCAGATGGCACAACTGAACTCTTAACAGCACATCATTTCACACATGTAACTGCAACAGCTACTTTATCCAATGAGTGGAGTTCAGCAGGAGGAGCTAAAGACTGCAGCTCCTAATTAAAACATTGTTAAAATACCCAAGGACTACAGAGTTCTGTTTAAAATGATTACAGCCCACTTACCTTATCATTTACCACAGGAAACTGAAAAAGATTTTATATATATATATATATATATATATATATATTTATATAAATATAAAATTAACTCCATCTTGTTCAGCATGACTGTTTAAAAGCAGACACCAGTGAAATATACCTGTGTCTGTTTTATGCATGTGTTTCCCTTTCTTTCTCTCTCCCCAGATCCTTGGATCTCAAGCAATAACCAACTGCAAATCCCTGCTCCACCCCCTTCCCTGAGGTCAGTCATCAAGTTGCATGACATAATTAGAAGAGATGAAGGTGCATCAAATATTAATATAATCTCTTTTTCCTCTGCCCACTTAGTCTGTTCCTGTAAGTTACAGTCATCAATGAGATGTGCTGTACTTGTTCTCATGAAATCTAATTTGGAGCCTATCTCCCAAGGATAAAAAGATCTGCCGTGACACTTCCCAATACATAGGGAAGAACCCTCATACCATAAAAATGTCAGATGAAGACGTGCACTTGTATCTCTTTCACACATGCACACATTTCTATGTTGGTGTACAAATGTTAGGATCTGAGCTGTAAACCTCCTGAGTTTCTAGAATTTTGTTTAATTTTTTTTTTTAAAAAAAGAGAACACTCTTAGCAGTAACACTCTGTTTACAGAGAAATATATTCTTAGACTTAATTTCCATCTTTGTAAATGTAATGGTTTGGGAATAGTACTCTGCCACTGTCTCTACTGACAAAGCACATTGAGCAATAATATTATTCTATTGTAGCACTGAGGCAAAAGTCACATAATGCAAGAACTTAAAAATCAAGGTTTTGTCTGCTCTGTGTTGACATTAAAAACTCTGACATTTCACAGAAGGTTGCCCTCATGTCTTTGGCCTTAGTTTCCTCTCCTCCTCCTCCCCACCTCCAAAGCTGTGCAATACTCTGTCTGCCAGGTGGTTGCTATCCTCCGCTGCAGAGGTGGCTGCAGGTCAGTGGTGTTGTATATATATCATTTATAAAGTGCCTCAGGATCCTCCAGCAGAACGGTGTTATATTTAAGTAAAATAATAAGCCCTTTAGGAAGTGCCATGTGGGAAGGTTTACAAAATACACCTAAGGGACTTAGAAGCCAAAGTCAATGGGACTTAGATTCCAGCACATTATGCATACATTGGATTTTGCCTCATTACAGTATTCATATCACGTTACCTTAGCATAACCATGAAAAGTCTGTTGAGAAAATCCGAACTGCTTCACACTTTCTCTTTTTTGTGTTGGTTCTTTTATTTCAGCCAATTGCTTTATGGCACTTTACTATTCTGAATAAAAAAAAAAAAGGCCAATCAATTATTCACATTTTAAAAAAGAGAAATTTGTAAGAGAGAAAATCAGCTAGACGCAGATTTATTTTTCCCCACTTGCACTGGCTCTGCAGGCTTTTCTGTTTCTTTAACCAAATCAGAGTTACAGTTGTAACACAAAACTATTATTTCACCATCTCAGCTGCAATTCTTCTATCTAGTATCTATGGGGCCACTCTCATTACCACTACAAAAGTGATTTTTCCTCCCTTGGTATCCTACTGTTGATTGAATTGTCTCGTTAGACTAACCTCACACTTGGTAAGGCAACTCCCATCTTTTCATGTATTTATACCTACTCCTGTATTTTCCACTCCATGCATCTGATGAAGTGGGTTCTAGCCCAGGAAAGCTTATGCTCAAATAAATTTGTTAGTTTCTAAGGTGCCACAAGGACTCCTCACTGTTTTTGCAAACTACCTCAGGAGTAGAATGGGATATTTATGAACACTGAACATTTGGCCAAGGGTCTGAAAAATCCTGTTGTAGCATTAAAAGACTCCAGCTGAGGCTGGAGCACATTGGAGCTCTGCAAACTATAATCCAGTGAGGCATGGGGATTCACAGCTATCCATGCAAGCCTGGAAAGCCAGCAATGATACTGTCACTTATCCAGTATCTAAGTCTTGCTAAGAAAACGAAAAGTGCATGTGAAAAATTAAAGGACAAAAACTCCATATGACAATCCAGGGACTGCAAATACACTAAAAATCAGTTTTATCTGAAATACGTCACTTAAAATAATGGGAACATTTTTACTTCTTCAGGAATGAAACAGAGAAAATTAGGGTATAGCAATGGAGTACAGAATCATGGATAGAGAGGTAAACAATCTTTTTAGATCATCTGGGCCTGTTGCCAATGGGCCTGCAATGTTATTTTCTAGTGCTTTGTTCTGGTGTATATTTGAAGTGTCTCAAACAATGGGCCTTCCACCACTTCATCTGGGAGGCTGTTCCTACTGCGAAAAAGGCACTACAAAACTTCCGGCCTAGATTATTTTCTCAGATTTTCATCCCCAGCATTAATCTCTTTTTGAATAAAACAGCTGAGTGACATCTTTCTCTGGTCTCCACCTCACTAAAGTATTGTATACTCAGGAATTATTAATAAATGTTTATAAGATCCTTGGGACTCAGGTTACCTGAGTAATGGGTTGGATCAATAGGCAAGAAAAAGACCGAGTAAAGTATTTTAGTCCTAAAACATGCCAAACTCCTATTGATTTACATGCAGTTGAAGCTCAATACTTCATGTGCTCCTCAGCATCTTACTTGTGATGGTTCATTACAGCCAACTCTGTACTAAATACATGACAGTTGCTTATTAGGATGTGTGTTCTAATCTAGGAGCCATTGTCAGAGCTCTTCAAGTTACATTCTCATTTACTCAGCGTACATATGTGGTCTACTGGCAGTCACGTCTGATTATAGATGGAAGACTCTCATACATGTCTCAAGTTGATGTATGTCTCTGTTCTTGGATGTGGTTAAAAAAAAAAGATTGTACTTACATAAGAAAAAACAAAGTTTTTGCAAACTGTGTAAAGCAGTTGTCAAGGACACTCAATATTCCTCCTGCTCATGCTTTGTAACTGAAGCTTCATGGAAATCTCTTGTCAGCTCAACCTCAGAAAGGAAGATCATCATACACTGACTGTTGGAAACTAAGAATATTTACCTTGGATCTGCTCAGAGTTCTTAAGCACAGATGTCTGATTATAAGAAGTCAGAAGGAGCTATGGTATTCAGTGTCACTCACAATTGTACAGCACCAACAGTGTTAGGTGTTCCCACAGGTATGATCTAATATTAATAGTAGACTATATGACATACGTTGTCTACAAAACTGTTGAAGTATATCAACTTTTTTTCTTTATGTAGAAAGATAGAAATATAGGAAACCTATTTACCAATTTAAAAAAAAAATGATTCCACAAGTTTGCATGATTTTGAAGATATCTGCACAATATGCTTTAATATATTTTCAATATGTTACACAGGTGATTCCATGGGAGCAGATGAAAAATTTTAAGAACGAGGGACACGGTGACAGTTGCGTCATCAAAGCACCAGGCCCATCATGCACCTTGTACATCCAACATTTTGTTGATGCCTTTGCACTGGAAACAAAACAGCACCATATATTACCAGAAATGCTTTATTACAGATGCAGTCAGGAACACCACCTTACAGTGCCTCAGTTCAGAGTTGCAGTAAATTATCTGTGAGTACTTTTTCCCCCCCAGCATCCAAACTTAAGACTGATTAAAATTTCCTTTGCTTTTCTATATGCAATGGAACGTTGGGGTATTTCAATGTGTCCCCTTTCCTTACCCTGTGAAATCAAAAGTAACATTAATAGAGAAAAGATAGATAAGATAAATGAGGCAATACCTTTTATTGGGTCAAATTCTGTGGGTGGAAGAGACAAGCTTTAAAGTTTCAGAGCTCTTCTTCAGGCCAGGAAAAGGTAACCAGAGTGTCACAGCTAAATACAAGATGGATCAGATTGATAGAAAGGCATCTGGTACTATAGAGATGGGGCTAAATAAGTACCAATAGAGAAAATATAGGAAGTCAGGCAGATGTATAGCATAATGGTTCGAATGATGGATAAGTTAGATTTTTAACACCAGATTTAAGTTCCAGGATGAAGTCACGCCAGAATGTTACCCTCTGGACAGTGACGTTTTAAGAACCTATGCTAGCAATGCAACAATGAGGAGAATCGATCTGATAAGATTCACAGTAGTTGTGAAGAAGTGGAACAACTGTGACATCTTAATCTTCGCCTTTCTATTTGTGTATATTTTGTTCCAGGATTTGCCTCTTTTACAAGGGACAAGTGTCTTCCCAGAGACATCATAAACCAGTTAAATGATTGGAGGGATTTATTTTAACTCTGGGAGACTTGATAGTCTAAAAAAAGAGGTTACTCACTCTTGCTAGCCCTGGAGTTCACATCTGTTGGCTGTTGTAGCTGTTGTGTGCATGGATTGGGACCTTGTCTGCTCCCCTCTGGCTTGTTCCTTTGAATGAGCGTAAGGGGATCTAACTACTTTGTTAACCTTTTCTTATTGTGGCTGAAAACCTTCCAGTAACAGACAAGCTACAACACAGATGGTTTAAACACTTGTATCCTTCAGCATCCCCATGTATAAGGTCCCATCCCCTTGGGTAGTGCTAAGGGCTATACATTTGTAGAGTCCAGAAGCACAGTATCACCAGAAATAGATATAATACCAAGCCATCATGAAAATGTTCCCAATTAGCTAAATTCAATACAGCTTTAAAGAAATTATATCAAATTAAATCTTTAGTTGTAACAGTTGAGCTCAAGAGCATTGGTAGGAAGGAAGGATTTGTAGAGACAACTGGCACTTATGCAACTGGAACTGAGAAACTATAGCCATTTCTTCTTACAAAAGATACAGGGCCAGATTCCTACCTTTCCCCATTCTAGATGTTTCCATTTATAGAGGGATTTCCCTCTGTGACACAGAGCTAGCATAGCACAAGGGCCATGTCAAGGACTGGACCAAAGGAAAGGGGGTGTAGTCAGAGTGCCAATGTGCTTGGGCAATCCTTGGCTTGCGGCCTGTTGTAGCTGGGCACAACTTAATCTTCATTCCTGTAGCCATGACATTAGTCTCCATAGCTGTCGCCAAAAGCTAGATGCGCAGAGGCTACAGGGCAGGGAACACTTCTTAGTTATTATGTATGTAACTGTCACATAAACAGCATTGCTGTCAGGCTGGATGCACCACAGGGTTTTTAAGACTGCTCTGTATTAGAGTATGTTATTGAGCCATCAAGTAGAACAAAAATATGCAAATAGCCTTAGTTTATAATGAGCAAGTGTATTGTTTTGAACACTAGCATTCTCCCAGGATTTTATGCTGCAGCCCCTTATTTATTGTCTGCAACAAATAAGACTTATAAACAACTTTTGTGAAAGTGGAGACTTTGTGCTTATTAATGGCTTGATTTAATTTCATGTTTGCGTCTTGTGTTAAATACCATTCATTCTGTTTGCTCTTCCCAAGTAAAGTTCTCTCATCCCAAAAATTAACCAGAACATAACCACCACATTCTCATTGCTTAGAATCAAACAATTCAACCTGACTTAAAATTGCTTATTGTAATATTAAATAAACCTTTAAAATGAGCATTTATACTGTAAAGTACTGTAATCCTTATTTTAAAATAACATTACGTAAATATACTGTAAAAATAAGTTAGATGCAGTAGTACATTATATATTAGTGCACTGTAAAAGATTCTGTATTTCTTGCCAAAGTACTTTGAGACATGATTTGCCATTTGCTGTAATGAGAAATCACTATTTATTTATTCACAGTTTGAACTAGATGTAAACAGCTCACTTTGAATACAGTAATTTAAAAAAGCCCCAATTTTTAGATAATTACCTTCACTCCATGAAGAAGTTATTTGACAAAGTTGAAAGTGACAAATAATTAGTAAACAAGTTACATTGAGGATCCATTTCTTTTAAAGAATATAAGGTGTTTTTTTAAAAAAAAAGCTTTTAAAAGAAATATATATTTATTATTTAGAAACCCCTCAAAATTTGAAATTTAAATTGGTTTCCTTCGTGACAAGTTGCTCTTTATCATTAACTCACATTTGATATAGAGCAAAATGAAGTTTAGAGAATTACAAGGAAAAAGTGAACCATCTCCTCAAAAGCAGACAAGATAGATTTAGTTTGAAGCTTCTAGCCAGGACCATTACTAACATGAGAAATCATGGGCTTTAGTCTAGAAGGAAGGCAGAGTTCAGTGAGTAGGCTTTTTTTTTTTTTTTTTTTTAAAGTGATGATGAACTTAAACAACTATTGTGTGAATATACCTAACTTTCAAGGAACTTTTTAAGTTATGAAAGATTTATGGAACACCGCCCTTCTCCCACCCCCGGGGAAAACTAATTGTGTAGCCAATCCAAACATTACAATGATAAATTTATTTGGAGAAAAAAAAACATAAGAGACAGCCTAATGCTCCCCTCTCTGCAGACCCACACTTTGAAATCAGGTACATCAAAGAAATCCAAAAAAGTACAGCAGTGCTATGAGTCAAGAAAGTGGGAGAGATGACACAGGACACCTAAAAGTGCAAGCTGACTTTTTGACATGCTGTTTTCAAAAAGGATCAGATGGGAGAAAGGATACATGCTCTGGAAATGTGAGACTTTACTTTCCTGTATGTACATGAATGGTATGTATCTGGATTAGTTTTTGCAGGGTGAAAGGCTAGCCAAATTATGCATAGAGTTTATTTTTTTTAATCTGATTTCCTATTCTTAATAAATCTTGTTTTATTACAATCCCTTTGGTTTTAGACTGTTTGGGAATTTCATATCGACCACGTCTAATGAAATGAAAATCTTCAATCGCTCAGAAGCAATAGTGAAGGCGTCTAGAGTCCACACTGCTCAACATCCTCAATTCAAAGGGCATAGACCATCCTCTCCCATTATAGGTGTCAAGAGATCTTAAATGAAATGAACCAAAGAAAACACCCACCAACCATGAACAACAACAGAGTTTATATGGACGTCCTTGTTAATGTTTTGTCCTCTGTCTTGTGCACATAACAGTTTGCTATTGTGCACTGCTGACTTTTCCTGGTTTTAACAAAAATAAAAAAAATCAGTCATTGAGGGCCAGATTGTAATACCCTCCTAGCTCGCTCCAGGAGTAGTTCCACCGATGTCAGTGGAGCTACTCCTAAAGAAAGACACTACTCAATGAGTAAGGGTACCATAATGTGACCCTTAAGAAGAATGATATGGACTTTGTAAAAATGTGGTTTTACCAACTTTGAGTATGTAACAAACAGAGTATTTGCATTTGGGAAGATAAATCATGACAACCAATTTGTATCAGATTTTTAAAAGATGGTTTTTATTAAGCACAATCAGCTTTTAATACATATCAATACAAATAGGAAAACATCTGTTTGATGAATCGGATATATCAAAGATTTGATGGGCAGGCTGCATATTGGCATAACAGAAATGGTCATTTTTAAAGTATTACAAATTAAAATTATAGGGTCATCACTGTCTACACAAACAGGTAGCTTACCTACAGCCTAAAAATACTACATCACTGGGGGGAGGGGGGGGGTAAAGAGAGCTACTGTTTCATATGTGGAATTTCTACATTCTGATTAGCACCATTCAAAGCTTATGTCAGCTGTTTAACTAAGAAGCAACTGACAGGTCAGGGTAAAGCTTTACAGCAATTTTTCAGTGCAAGGTTTACAGTTCTTTTTGATAAGATACTTGGAATCTATGGTTTTATAGCATGTTAAATAATTATGGCTTGGCAGATGTACAGTGTTACGATGTTGAGGAGCAATGTTTACTTTGAAAAAGATGAGGCTTTTATAATGGCTATGAAATGCATTATGTCAAATGCTGTAATATTCAGACGACATGCTGGGTTACAAACTGAAGTCTTATTATGAGCTGGTAGATAAGGGTCCAGTCTATTAGCTCTCTGGGGTAGTGGCTTCTGGTTGTCTCAGCTGCTGCTTTTTCAGGCTAAGGAGCTTCATCTTCTCTCTAATGTGTTCTGCTGTAGAAGCCATGTCACTTGGGCTCCCAAAGTACTGCTCAGTACTAAAAAACAAACACACACACACAAAAAAAGGTAAAACAACACTAGAATTCTCATGCAAATAAAAATAAACTTCTGAAAACTTCAAACAGCACAGAAATATAGGTTCTTTTCTGCTTGTAATTTTAAATGCCAACTTCAGTGGGTTTAAGAGCAGACCCTAAATTGTAATTTTGCTATGACTGATCAGAAAATAAACTCAGGACAGAATGAATATGGAGACTGAACTATCCTCTCATTCACCAAAGCAGTCCCTTCAGAACAGCGATGAAGCATGTTAGCAGGTCAACGTAAGTTTGCTTTGCCACTCCCTGTGCTACATTTGTTCTGTTCTGTAGCTGCAGGATGCCCAATCTGGCACTTCTGAGTACCAGATTCATTTTTAAAAAATGTGTAATTGTTATAGGCTTTTTTACTTTAATGTCCAAATAGTCAGCAAGGCAAATGTTTCTTTAATAAATATTACAACACAGTAACAAGGTTATTTGTACTGGAGTAACACCCAAAATGTGCTATACAAATTCATAATACATCAACAACTTACACAAATACATGACATATCTCCTTATAGCTACAAGAAAAGAAAAAAACTGTCCATTTAATTAATTTAGATTATGCTAAAAGAATATGAAGTTTTTCTTATATAAATACTACTTCTCTGACAAAGTCATTGTCTAACTAATGGGGGTTTGATTTCATCATATAGCAACAGACACAAGTGATCAATGACATTGCAGCACCATTACTGGTTGTCCTGGGACTGCTGTTACCTTCCCTAACCATGAAAGCTGAGCACTTGTAGGAAAAAATAGACAGTACTTACAAGCTAGGAAATAGAGGAGAGGTTAGAGTGAAATTGGTTTAAAGAAAGGGATGGCACACTCAATCATAGAGGGACACTGTCAACTTGAAATCTAATGAACTTTAAAAAATGAGTTAAAAGTGGTTTCAGGTAGTACACTTGCCCCTGAATCCACCTGTCAATTCTTGTGGTTTTTCAACCATAGTCCCTTGCTCTCTTAAAAAAAATTTTTTTTCTCCCCTCTTGCCATGGAAAAGACCTATAGAAGAAATACTTTACTGACAACTATACCAGGAAGAGTGAAGTTGACTATACCAAAAATGTCAAATGCACAAAGTAAACTGAAAAAATTGAGAAAAATATTTGTTCCTCTCATCTCTTTCAACCTCAGCAATCAGTGGTGTTGCAGGTAAGGAGAGAAGATAAAAACTGTTCAGACAGAAGTATGATTTTTAAGTTGACAAATGTCCCTTACAGTAATTTATCCAGAAAAGTGCAAAGCACAACAAAAAAACTGACTGTCCTTAAAAAGAGGTGACATTTCAGAGAAGGGACTATTAAAAAAAAAATACTAACACCACTATAACCACACAAAAGTACATGAGAGGCATTAGAGATGGACCCAGTTTATCAGAAAAACACCATTTCATGTAAGAAAGATATCCCATTCCCGGAAATGGACAAAGTCTCATTAACAAGATACAAACTACACAGCAATTGCTCTAACCAAAGGGTAAGATTGCTTCTCAGGAACAGAAATCAGAGCAGTTCTTCATAAAGCATGCTTGTCTACTCTATAATGTATATATGGAAGAGCACACAGCAGTTGTGCAGACCCATTCTAGGTAAGCACTGGATTTGGCCAAAGAGGTAGTATTTCTTCTAGTGAAATGGGTCTTAACCCAATGAGCATTATAAGAATAACTGATACTAGCCAGGATTAAATTTAGAAAAAGTATAGATAAATATTCCCACAAATAAAACACTCAGACTGGCTTTGCCAGTATTAGTAAACGTTCAGAGGAATAAGTTTCTATTTGCAAGAATGATGGCAGGCAGCAAAAGCATCCATTAATTTATGAATAAATATTTGCATTGGAAATGCTCCTTCCATCATTCTAATAGCTAAGTGTAAGGAGACAGAAGGTGTGAGCAACATTTTAAAATACAACAAGCAGCAGTGGTGAACTGCCCCACATCCACCACATGAAATGAAGGAGTAGTACCTCAGCCTGCCAGCATTTCAGAGCCTGGGATAAGCTTGGTCTTTGGGCTGGTTGCCTGGAGAGCAATAAGGAGGAGGAAATGACTGCTTGGGACCTTCACCCATTTTTTAAGGTGGCCCCAAAGGTTGAAACTTTACACATATCCATAACCATCAAGGGCCCAGAGGTCTTAGGGAAAAGACTTTGTGAATGACTGAGGGGAGGTTTCCAGTACTTTATTTTGCTTATGTTTATTTGTTTTGATTTCTGGTTACAATCATCCCTGGAAGAAAACCCTGACTGACCAGCAACTGGGTCTTGTTTCAGATAACTCGTTTTCAGTTTTCAGTATGTGAAATGGACATTTCAATGACAAAGAAATTAAAACATGTTTAAAAAAGAATTGGTGAATTTTAAGTGTTCATGAAAGATAGACAGTGAACTCAGCCCTTACATAAGCAAGAACCAAGCATGCTTTTCTGTATTTCTATTGCAGCAGTGTCTAATTGGAGCTGCACCTAAAGACAATTTGAAAACTTCTGGTAGTGCAGAATGTGGCTACCTGCTTACTCAGCAGCACTTCTCAGAGGGAGAACATCTCACTCAAGCTCCCAAGCCTGTAGTTCAAAGTATGAGTGCCTTGTATGCAATCCTAGTCACTATGGATGGAGTGCATGGAAATAAAGAATACAGTTGAAAGCAATGGGCAGACTATTTCTATTGCTGATTTTTTCCCATTGGCTAGCTATGGAGTGGAACTGCCCCCTTTTCTACTCCTGAGAAAAAAATCCTGATAGCAGTTCATTACATTGGTGTTTAAGCACATAAGAACGGCCATCCTGGGTCAGACCAGTCCATCTAGCCAGTATCCTGTCTTCTGACAGTGGCTGGTGCCAGATACTTCAGAGGGAATGAACAAACCAGGGCAATTTTGAGTGATCCGTCAGCTGTCATCCAGTCCCAGCTTTTGGCAGTTGGAAGTTTAGGGATACCCAGAACATGGCATTGTGTCCCTGACCATCTTGGCTAATAGCCATTGATGGACCTATTCTCCAAGAACATTCTTTTTTGAACCCAGTTATACATTTGGTGGTCACAATCATCATCCCATGGCAATGAATTTCATAGGTTGACTGTGCATTGTGTGAAGGAGTACTTCCTTTTGTTTGTTTTAAACCTCCTGCTTATTAATTTCATTGGGTGATGGCCTCGGAGGGCTACCGGTGCGCCTAACCAAGATGGGGCCCAGGGACGACCCCGAGGCCTTTCTCGTGACTTTCGAGCAGTTTGCAACCGCTCATTGCACATTGGGCCACTATCTTAGCCCCTTACTTAACGGGCCCAGTGCAATCTGCATATCGCAACCTCGATCTACAAGAGGCGCTGGACTACTCTAAGGTCAAGACAGCCATCTGGGACCAAATGGGCATCAACCCCGAGACTTACCGCCAGCGACTCCACTGAGAGCGGTACCCGCCGGGGGCCTGACCACAAGCCATGACACAGCAAATCCGTGACCTCTGTTGGAGGTGGCCAGAACTAGAACACCACACGAGCGTTCAAGTAGCGGAGACCGTGGCCCTAGAGCAATTACAGACCCTTCCTACCGGGGGGAAGGAGTGGGTGCAGCGGCACTGCCCGAAGACCCTCGCCGAAGCGACCTCCATAATGGAGGATTACCTGGCAGCAGAGGGAGAGGGGAAGGCCGGCTCCAAATTGGGAAACTTGGGTGAACGGAACCCAACCCCGGCACAGGGGGGCGCCCCGTTTGTATGCTCAGTCATCGGGGACCCCACCAACCTGCAGTGCAAGGGACCCAACCAGGGCGAACCTCGTGCGGAGCCAAGAGGACCCGTCAGGAAGGCAGAGCACCCCCCAGAACACCCCACCCAGAGAAGGAAAGTGGGACCGGTGTTACGAGTGCGGACAGATAGGGCATTTCCAGAGGGAGTGCCCATACATGGATTGTAATTACAGGCAGGTTTGGGCCGCTGGTCTACGTGCCCGGAAGTGGGAGCCTGGTAGGATCGTCGTACCAGTGAGAGTGGACAGGACATCTACCATGGCCTTGGTGGACTCAGGATGTAGCCAGACGGTTATCCGGGTGGGGCTGGTAGAGCCCACCGGCCCCACCGGGGCCCCCATTCGCCTGCAGTGTACCCCACTGTCTGAGTGCAGTTCGAGGCTGCTCAACAAAGAGGGTGCTGTCTAGTTGGGGTGGCCCTGAAGTTAGCTTACCCAGTGATTCTGGGACATGATTGGCCGGGCTTCGCTGACCTCCTGAGAGAGTGGGGTACCCGGCCCATGAGGAAAGGGGAGGGCACGGTCCGAAAGTCCTGGATTACTAGGCCAACCAGTGTCAGACGACCCCCTGTAGGGGCCCTCGGAGAATCCTGAGATAGCTGAAGGAGGCCAAGCCCTTACCACGGCCGCAACAAGAGAGGGCCAGGGATAGCTGGATGTCAATGCTGATTTTCTCGAAGAACAAATGGGGGACACCTCCCACAGCCAGGCCTGGGAGCAGGCAACGGGCTCCCTGGGGGAGGAAGACCCACCCCAACAGCGGCAGCAAGGCCCCCACTTTGAGATCCATAACGACCTACCCTATCAGGTGGTCCAGGAACCACAAGCGAAAGACCACGTGCGCCAACTATTGGTCCTGTGGCGGTTCCAGCGGAACTTACTCCACTTGGCTCACTCAGTACCTTGGGCCAGACATCTGAGGAGGGAGAAAACGCTGCAACGGGTGGCCCAGAGGTTCTTCTGGCCAGGAATCCATCAAGAGGTGCGGGATTACTGCGCCTCTTGTCCCGAGTGCCAGAAGGCCAGCCCAAAAGGGGTACCGAAAGCCCCCCTTTTGCCCTTGCCGGTGATTGGAATGCCCTTTGAGCGGATTGGCCTAGACTTGGTGGGGCCCTTGGAAAAGAGCAGTTCGGGCCACAAGTACATCCTGGTCGTCCTCGAGTATGCAACGCGGTATCCAGAGGCGGTACTGTTGGGGACCGCCACAGCCCTGGTCATCGCCAATGAGTTCCTGCAGATCTTTGCCCGTGTCGGTCTGCCACGGGAGATACTGACGGAACAAGGGACTAACATGACTTCTAGGTTGATGGCAGAGCTATGCCATCTGTTGAATATTTATGCTCAGTCTACCACCCTCAGATGGACGGGTTGGTAGAGAGATTTAACGGCACCCTGAAAACCATGCTGAGAAAGTTCGTGAAAGATGACCCTCGGCACTGGGATAAGCTGCTCCCAGCACTCCTCTTCGCCATGCGAGAGGTGCCACAGGCTTCCATGGGATTCTCCCCCTTCGAACTCCTCTATAGGAGGAAACCCCGGGGGATCCTAGATCTCCTGAAAGAAACGTGGTCAGAACAGGAGACCCAGGTCAGAGGATCCGTTCAATATATCCTTCACCTACGGGAGCAGCTCCGAGAGTTGGGAGCCTTAGCATAAGAGAACCTGGCGAAGGCCCAACGTAGTCAAGAGGCTCAGTACAATAAAGGGGCGAAGATGAGAAGTTTTGAGCCTGGGGACCACGTCCTCTTGCTGCTACCTTCCTCCGAATCTAAGCTGTTAGCAAAATGGCAGGGCCCCTTCGAGGTGACCAGGTGAATAGGGCCTGTCGACTATGAAGTTCAGATGTCGGGGTGAAGGAAGGCCACTCAGGTCTACCATGTGAACCTCCTCAAGGCCTGGAGAGACCGGGAAGGCCTGATGATCGCCCCATACCCTCCAGAACCCGAGTTGGGGCCATTGGCCGGCAAACTGGTGGAACCAGAGACAGCAGCCATAGGCCAGGAGCTCGACCCAGTACAGCAGGAACAGGTACGACAGCTGATATAAGCCTTCCCCACTGTCTTGTCAGCTCATCCAGGGAAGACCACGTTGACCAGCCATCATATCGCCACCATCCCCAGCCACAAAGTGAGGGAGAACCATTGCCCACTCCCCAGGAAGATGTGGGAGATGGTGCTGAAAGAGCTTGAAATGATGTTGGCCTGGGGGTGGTCGAAGAGTCAAGAAGCGAATTGCGGAGCCCAATAGTACTGGATGGAACAGTCAGGTTCTGTATTGACTTCTGTAAGGTGAGTGTGGTCTCTCGTTTTGATGCCTATCCCATGCCCTGGGTGGATGAGCTGCTGGAACGACTAGGTAACGCAGAATTCATCTCCACCCTAGACCTGACCAAGGGATATTGGCAGATCCCTTTGACACCTGCCTCCAGAGAAAAGACGGCTTTTCCAACACCATTTGGCCTCTACCAATTTACGATGATGCCTTTTGGGTTACATGGAGCCGCGGCTACCTTCCAGCAGCTCATGAATCAAGTGCTAAGCCCCCAGAGTTCGTATGCCACAGCATACATCGACGACATCGTCGTTTACAGTGCCAACTGGGAGGAACATCTCCAGCACCTCACCAATATGCTACGAGCTCTGGGCAAGGCAGGCCTTACCGCAAACCCAGCCAAATGTCAGTTGGGCCAAAGAGAAGTGACCTACCTGGGCTATACGGTGGGCCAAGGGAAACTCCACCCTTTGGTAGATAAGGTGGAAGCCTTGAGGAGCTATCCTATACCCATGACAAAAAGGCAAGTACGGCAGTTCTTAGAACTGGCCGGATACTACCGACGATTTGCCACGCTAGCCGCCCCCCTGACAGACCTGACAAGAAGCTCCTACCCATGGAAGGTCCAGTGGTTAGAAGACTGTGAAAAGGCTTTCTGTGCCCTGTGGGAACGGTTGACCCGGGAGCCAATATTGATGCAGCCCGACTTCACAAAGTCCTTTAACCTCCAGACTGACACCTCAGAGGTAGGACTGGGAGCCATGCTATTGAAAGAGGTGCGGGGCAAAGAGCACCCTGTCTTGTACCTAAGCCGCAAGCTGTTCCGCCGAGAAACCCGGTATTCCACTATAGAGCGGAGGTCTTTGCGGTTAAATGGGCAGTCGAGGCACTGAGGTACTACCTATTAGGGAACTCCTTCTCCTTGGTGACTGATCATGCACCCCTCAGATGGATTAATAACATGAAGGAAACGAATACACGAATCATGCAGTGGTACCTGTCCTTTCAACCCTATTCCTTCCATGTGTTACACTGGCCAGGGAAGGCCCATGGGAATGCAGACTTCTTTTCCCGAGTTGGGGGAGAGGAGAGGGAGGAAACGGTTAAGGGTCAGCCGGCCCTGGTGGCTGTTTTAAGGGGGAAGGTGTGTGACAGGGCAGAACGGCCCCGCACTGGTACCGCAGGGGTTAATCCTTCCTTCCTAGCAGAGGAAGCCATGCCCCGGAAGCTCTGCTGGGCATGCTCCAACTGGAGAACAGGTATAAAAGCCTGCAGAGCTGCTCAGTCTGGGCTGACCACCAGAGGGGAAGGAGGCTCCCGAGGAGGGACAGCCTGCGCGTCAGATCTGGCGGCCAGCCAAGCCAGGACCTACCCTGATACCCAGATGGAGGACGTCGCAGGAGGGGAACAGACTGGAAGACCACCCGAAGCGGAGAACCTGGCGTCTCTGGTAGGAAGTGACCCAGGGGGATTTTAGAGGCGAACTGCGTTAGAGCCGCACAGACACTCAGCGTGTTATGGGCGGATCCCCGCCAAGTGGGTGGCAAGGGGAGCTTGCCACTACCAGGGCCCTGGGTCAGGACCTGGTGGAGCGGGCGGGCCCGGATCCCCCTACCATCCCCCCACACCGCAGGAATCCTATGGACTTCGGCCGCTAGGCCGCACTACCCCACTTGCGAGCGGGATTGTATAGACTCTGGCCATTAGGCCGCACTGCTCCAATGCTGGTAGTGGTTTATAGGGACCTTGGTCATTGAGCCGCACTGCCCTGATGTTTGGGGTGAGTTACATGGACTCTGGCCTCTAGGCCGCACTAGCCCACTTGCAAGGGGTGACTGTGTGGAAGGAGGCCATTAGGCTGCAACCAGTCTCCCACAGAGAGACGGGCGCAGGAATTTGGGAGTGGCGAGGTTCTGACACCCCATCACACCCCTGCCACAAAGGGGCAGTGTGGTGGCAGGCCCGCCACAGATATCTATTCATGATGACTCTAACATGTCTTTCTTGAGTAATAACAGCTAATTGAAACCCCATAATTTTTATCTATAGTTGCAATTACATTGCGTTATGTGCATTACTTCGCACTTTTACACTTAATTTCATCTGCCATTTTGTTGCCCAGTCACCCAGTTCATTGAGATCCCTTTGTAACACTTTGTAATCAGTTTTGGATACAACTGTTTTGAGTAATTTTGTATCATCTGCAAATTTTGCCACCTCACTGTACACCCTGCTTTTCAGATATTTTATAAATATGAACAATTTCAACACTAAATGTTCTAATCACCTCTGCATATCATACCACTGCCAAACTGTAACAAAAGCATATTGAGAAAGTATTACAATAACATGTTCCATACCCATCAGGATAAACTACAGGCACTGTTAATCTGTCCAACAGTGATTTCCCAACTGCTTCAATTTCATCAAATTGCTCCATTTCATTAATGGCTTCCGGCTGCTCTGGAAATTCTTGCAAAATCTGTAACAAACAATATGAAAAAGTACAACAAAAGAGAGACTGGACAGTATCAAGCTTCTGCAGAGACATTAACCAGCATAGTTAATGCATCTTCATGTACACATTTATATAAAACCAGTCTGTAACAATCAAATACACTCAGAAAATCTAAAACAAATGATTAACCCACGCTGACAAGATAGTCTGGGCTGCTGCACTATGTGCCAATACATTTTACATTACTGCTAAGTAGTTCCAAATACATAAATGAATAAATAAATAAAATAAAACCACAACTCACCACCGGGTATTCCAACAACTAATTCAAATGCATACAAAAATAACCCGTATCAGCCAACAAGCTAAGTAGCAATTTGAAATACAAGCACATGAATAATAAAAGAGCCACTCAAATTATTCCTGAGAACTCCAACCAGTTTTTCAGACACTACACACTAGTGCAAAGGTCAACAGGTGTGAAAGGGTTAAAACACAGGACCATACAAATTGCTACCTGGATCTGGACCTAGTGTCAGTACTTCACTATATTTTCATCTAAAAATCCAAAGTCATCCTTTTCCTCTTCTGGTAAAGTTTGAGCAAAAGCGGTGCTTGTAAAAGGTCTGCCACCAGACTGGCAATGTTGAAGTGCTGATTTATCAATTGAATTGGTAAAGAGTATGGGCAGTAGCTGTGCAAGATTCTTCACAGCGTCCCACCAATATACCACAACGTAGTTGTAGGAAGACTACCTACCTTTATGGGTGAGAAACTAATTCTCTCTGCATATCCATTCACTTCTTTCTACTTAGACTGCCTACAAATGTGTCAGTGAATTATTTCCAATTATGAAAGAGTTTTTGTGATATGGACAACTCTACATTAAGAGCTGGACTAAGACAGTCACTTCATTTACCAACTCTTACCATTTATCATCAGATTTGAATAGCTTTCAGACACTGACCTAGATTTTCCCTGAATTGATAGCATAGCCACAAGAGTTGGTAGCCTATTATCAATCTCCTGAGCCTCCCAATACCCTTAAATCCAAAATGATTTCTAACTAAGAAAAAAATTATTGGAAGTCAGGAATATATGGATTAACTCTACAACAAGACTATGCTTCAATATCAAGGGCAGTTTTTCCTCACATTATGATAGGCTACACGCGCTCTTCTCTGTGACCACAACTAATACCCCAAAGGGGACAGTAGTGGGACACTTACTTTTATGATAAAGACAATATCAACACAGAGTACTCCTAACAATAACCCCTCCCCCACCCCTCCAAAAAGTCAGCATCAGAGCCAGGAAGTGAACCAAGTTGTTCTGGCTCCTAGTCCAGGGCCTTAACCACAAAGACTGTCCTTTCTCTCTTAGGTATTACTGTTGATTATACAGCCCTCTTGGGTCAATATGTTCGAATTGTAAGTAATTTAAAGCTAAGTGACTATGATAATCAAATGGAAGAGACAATGATTTACATTAATGACAGTTTTATGGGATTTATTTTACATTTCAAAGAGCTGAACTATAAAATATATTTTTAATATAGAAAATGCTATTTAATTTAGTTTTAAAAATGTAGAAAGCAAAATAAGCAGAATTCGATTGTAGTTCAATAAATACACAACAGGATTTAATTTATATGTTTATTTTTCATTTTACTTCAACTAAAATAGAACTAGTTTTTCTTCCTAAAAAAACTCACCTTTTCAGCATTTGAATGAAATGCAATAGCCATTTCCAACCTGTGTACTCTCTCTTCAGAAGTTATTGTAAACTGTTTCCATACTCTGTTTAGTCTCGGAAGTGTGTCTCCTGAGGACCTAGAAGTGCATCGCAGAGACTGGCACAGTACAACTGTAGCCTGTAGTAACTGTCTCCCATAATCATAAGTACTCTGCAAAGAATAAACAGAGTACATGTAAAATTCAGCTTCAGAATAGACAATGTGTAACGATACAGACAAACCTGCAAGAGATGAATTCTCTTAGATGTAATTCCACAAAGCATGCTTGCACTGATCTAGTCCAGTAAAATACATCATCTACAAATTATATGTGAATAATAATTAGTTCACTAAGTAGATGGCTATATTTCTGTCTTTTTTTTCTTTTTTTTAATGCCTATCAGGAGTCTCTGCATCAATGTGAGAGTTGCTTTTGAGATACAATGTAGTTCCTCGATCTCCAGTTACCTATATCCTGGAAACAGACATGAAACCCACATCTCTTGCACTGTAATTCATAGCTGTACCAATATGCCAGATGGCTGGCCCATATTTTTGCTACATTAGTTGCAATCACTTCAGAATTCGTTAGGAAAACCATCTCAGACATGTCCCATTTTTATCAACATCAAACTTCTTTTATGCTCTGCATTTCCTGTGCCCATCAGTACCTACGAAGGTCATAAGACTGCCAGCACCAATATGGGTACTGCAGCTTTAAAATCTTTCTAAATCTAATCACTGATTTTGGTTGTTAGTATTTCTCTAGGCAAGCATGGATGCAAAGTATGAAAACAGTTAACAGTGGAAACTCTACTACTGTCCCCCAAATTTATACCAAGTACAGCTAAAAGCTGCCTGTAGCTATGCAAAAAGTGAGTTTCTAGAATGAAGATAATCCACCACTCACCTGTGCAACATCAAAAAACTTTCGATGCTTTTCCAACAAAACTTTGGTTTCTTGAGAATCATCTCCCAATCTGATGTGGGTCTTAAGCAGAGCATCCAACAGTTCACTTAACCATTCTACTGCCTTAAAAAGAGAAGTAAATTAAAAGAATAGAAACTGGCTTTAAAGCTGATTAAAAAGAAAATCATCAAGTACACTGAGCCAAATTTAAATCTGAAATATCGCTTTGCATTTAAAAAATCAGAAAAGGTATCAACTAAATCAGTATTCTGTATATAACCCCCACTTCTAATCTGTTATTTTTATTCATTGCTATAATCTTTTACTCTTTGTGAATACTCTGAAGTAATTAAAAACAAAGTAAAAGACTAAATTTAAAAGAATCAAAAGAGAAAAATATACTTTAAAATTGAAAAAAGCATTTGTCAGCATAATATTTGCAGAAGTGGTTTGATGGTTCCTGTATGGGTCCTGCATTAAAATGAATGATTTTATTATTACATTTAAAAAAAAAAAAAAAAAGAGTTCTAATTCATGCATTTTAAATTTAGATTAAGATAAAAGCTGACATAGGATTACATAAATCACAGTCAAATTTCATAATCAAGACTGCCAATTAAATTAGATTCATCATAGAGAAAAGTCTGCATTTAGTACCAAGACACAGCCTGAGTGAAGAGCTATATGGTAGCCACGTTAGACAAGCCCTCAATATCTGGAAGCACCATGCCATCACAAAAGCACAATCACGTTTATGCAATACACATTTAAGGAATATTTCACACAGTTCAACCAACAAACATGTCTGAACGTAGCAGAACTGTGAAGTTCTATAGCCAGCCTTACCTGAGCAGCATCTTCTTCACATTTAAATAACTGAACCATCTGAAGCATCTTTAACCGTCGCACATCTACCATGTCCTCACACCTGAGGAAACCCAAACATTTAGGAATAAATGAAATAACCTCACAGAAAGAGTAACCATTCAGCACACTAAATATACCTTGGGAACGAGAGCTATGGTATCTCAATTTATGCATTTTTAAACCTACAGCATCAAGAAGTCAGTTTTCATGAAAAAGGTAATTACGCATTATTGTGCCACTAGCCTGATCCACACATGACTGGATTTTGCAATGCATTCTCATGAAACATGCAGTAAATGCAGCTGAGCACTAAAACACACTGATTTGTCAACAGCCATCACCTTCAAGACATCTTGATGAATAAAACTGGAGAATGTCTAAAATTCATCTGCATTTCCGCACTCCACCATTTTTAGCCAACTACTATTTAAAAGGTTACAAGATAAATTAATCATCATAAACAAGAACCATAAAGACTTTTAAGATTAGTTTGGATGATTTTCTTTGCTGTAACTCTTGTCGCAAACCATTCAAAATGTAATTTATATAAAATTAGTGCAGAAAGAGGATAGCTAAAACTAAACTCATGACATAATTAATTCATTTTATACAGTCATGATATGAAAATATTGGAAGCACTTTCCTGTCAACCTTCAGAGCTCAATATTATAATTCATTAATCTAAATAATGACTTCTCCCTCTGAATTTAAAAAGATATTTAGTTGAATATAGAGGGAGAATCAGAATCCTACATAGCTCAGTAACAAATTCAGATAGTTAATCATGATAGCAACAGTTAACTTTGTAAGTGACAGGATATGCACATGCACACGCGTGTTTTTCAAACAGGCTTTGTAATTTGCATGAGCCCAGCAACATATTAAAATTTTGAACTTTGTTAAGTGTGCCTTGCAGTGCTGCAATGCTTACACTGAGCAGCAGCTAGTTAAAGAGTGTGAGAAAACATGACTTTTAGATTCCAAGAATTTTAGTGATCTAGCCAAAATATCCCTAGAAATAAACATTCGATAGGTTTAGTAGCCAATATTTTACAATTCTTATTGTATTACTCACACACGGTTTGGACCTACCAGGAATCTTAGAACTATTTACAATTAGCTACTGCAAACAAATCTTGCAATTCAAGTGGGAAAATAAATTAAAAACTAATGCCTTGTCTGATTTTACTTTGAACCTGATTTGTATTCAGGCTAACTAAAGGACTTTTAGTCATACAAATTCCTTTGTGCATATCCATCAGAGGGGAGAAAATTCACATTCAGCTCCTAACCATATTGTTCTCTCTCTGGAAAAAAAATGTCAGTAATATTACAGATGAGGCATTCTTGTTATGGAAGCTGATGTACTTGAGCCAGAAAAATGTGCTTTTGTAGTGAGATGAATATTTTCAAAGATTAGTCCTTGGGCATTTCCTTTTATCTAGTATAAGTTGTGCAAATTAGGTAGAATTCTAACTGTCCAAACTTCTTTTCTCTGTCTGGTAGAAACCACAATAGTAATGGTAAGGAAAGTGTGGATTTTATTTAGTTCTGATGATCCAAGTTTCAATTATTTTAACAAAACCATGTGCCATATTAGTATACAAAGGATGTCATTTGTCAATATGAATTCAAAACAAACAAAAAGCCTCAAAGATTGCTTTGGCTAGAGCAGCTATAAGACACCTAGGACTTCTTGCTAAGATGAGAAAATGTTAAGGGGCTACATTTAAGTCACTTTCAAAATACATTTCTGTAAAAGGTAACGAAAAAATCTTGCACTTGAGAACAGCTGCTGTCCCTTCAACAGAGCTACAAAGCTGAATGGATTTATCAGGTGAAAGATCCTTCCTGGAGAAAGGTTTAGGACAGGTGGTCTTCAAACTTTTTTATCATGGGGCTCACATCTTAACAGAGAGGTTTTCTCGTGGACCAACACCTCTTCATCTTACACACCTGCGATCACACAGACCACCTCCTCTCCAACTGAGGATCATGCAACACCCCTGTGGCAACTACAACAATCATATTGGTGGAAAAGAAATATTGGGAAAATAATTGTCTTTAACACAATAAGGCCCCAATTCAGGAAGATTTTTGAGTAATCTATGTTTGCTCACATCTAAGTACACCTCTACCTCGATATAACGCTGGCCTCGGGAGCCAAAAAGCTTACCGCATTATAGGTGAAACCGCGTTATATTGAACTTGCTTTGATCCACTGGAGTGCGCAGCCCCACCCCCTGGGAGCACTGCTTTACCGCGTTATATCCGAATTCGTATTATATCGGGTCGCGTTATATCAAGGTAGCGGTGTATAAGAACAGAAGGGAGCACATGGCCTTATGTACTACCCTCTCACCTCTCACCCACACCCACCATCTAGCCCTGAAACGTAGCCATCTTTGGGTTTAGGAGTGTGCCACAACAACAGTTCTAGGGGAAGAAGAAAATAAAACTTCTCTCGTTTAAATGGAATGCGAGATTTAAGTCACCCAGATTGCAACTGCATAAATTAGGATTTCACCATCATCCCGTGGCTGAGTCCCATATAAACGAGGGTCTGATTTAAAATAGCATCAGGTTTTTTTGTTTTAAAGTGTAAAAATCATCATAACCACTAGAAGTGCTATTATTACCGTTGTTTTCTAAGCTGCATATCTTCCATCACTCCCTGGATGTGGTCCACATTTTCTTTGTTTTCTATGGTTACATCTTTTCCATAGGCCCAGGATGCCTGGTTAGATATCTGGTCAAGAAGACCTTGGCCTTTTTCACGCAAACCTTGCAGGCCTAAGTCTAAAACCAAAATAAATGAAAATATTTTGTTTGTTAAATCCGGTTAGTTTTCCCCATTCTTTGAACCCTCTCCAATTTTTCAACATCCTTCTTGAAGTGTGGACACCAGTACTGGACACAGTATTCCAGGAGTAGTAGCACGAGTGCCAATTATAGAGGTAATATAACCTTCATACTCCTACTCGATATTCCCCTCTTAATACATCCAAGGATCGCATTAGCCCTTTTGGCCACAGCATCACAATGGGAGCTCATGTTCAGCTGATTATCCACCATGATCCCCAAGTCTTTTTCAGCATCACTGATCCCAGGATGGAATCCGGCGTATTTGTATGTAAGGCCGGCATTCTTTGTTCCTAGATGTACAACTTTACATTTTGGTTGTATTGAAACATATTGATCTGAGAGCATCAATTAGATGCAGCATTCTATAATATTTACAGAATGCTAGGGAAAATGGATTTGTTATTTTTTTACCTGCTGGACCATGAAATAAATAAATGCGTTTCAAGGAAATGTCTGAGATTTAATAGTCAGCTATAATTGTTTCAGCATATATATAGGTAATTAGTGCATACAATCTTAAGCATACATATTTATTTCTAAAAGGTCTATCATTATCAGAGACAGTGAATGTCTGTCATGCAAAGAACATGCAGGCTATGATTTTAAAATACATTTTACATGGTTGACAAACTTTTGGATACTGTATTATGAAGAATCCTTCAGTGCTTGCCCTTAAAGTCTGTTGTTAAATCTACAGCACAGCATATTTATTGTGTGTCATTTTAATATAGTGTATGGTTTGAGGTATACACAATATAAATTACTGCACATGTGCAATAACTTTTCAAATTTAATTACTTCAGCTATTTCAATTTTAATATATCTTTTCATTCCACAATCTCTCTTCCTACTTACTGCCCTTTCCCTTATAATAAAGCTAACATATGGCATTTAGAGTCTGTAAAAAAAATTAATTACAAGTCTTATCATTGCAAGCATCCTAGCTAGGGCTGGATAGGCAGAACATAACTCCCTTCAGAATTTAGATAATTCATAAAGGATTCACTGTTTGGGAACAGGAGGGTCATCTTCCTCCAGGGAGATCAGGATATAATTCTTGCAGTATATTCCTATGCTCTGACTAGGCTTGGGGAAAGAGAGGTGCAGTCCAAGATTCAAACTCTAGGTTTGTTGCTAAATGTAAATACAGTAACTCCTCACTTAAAGTCGTCCCGGTTAACGTTGTTTCATTGTTATGTTGCTGATCAATTAGAGAACATGCTTGTTTAAAGTTGTGCAATGATCCCTTATAATGTTGTTTGGCAGCTGCCTGCTTTGTCCACTGCTTGCAGAAAGAGCAGCCCATTGGAGCTAGCTGGTGGGGGCTTGGAACCAGGGTGGACCGGCAGCCCCCCCATCAGCTCCCTGCTTCTCTAAGTTCCCTGATGGCAGCCGCCCAGCAGGCTATCAATTGCCGGCAGTTCAGCTGTCCCTCCCTCCACTGTCATGTGCTGCTCCTGCCCTCTGCCTTGGAGCTGCTCCAGGGAGCCTCCTGCTTGCTGTGTGGGGTGGGGGGGTGGAGAGACAAGTAATGCCCCCCTCCCCCCTGCTTACCCCATCTCCATAGAGCGGGGTTGGGGTGGGGAACAGGGCTCAGGACAGAGGGAGCTTGCTGGCAGCAGCTGCTGTCTCAACTTGCTGATCTACTTAAAAAGGCAATGTACTTAAGAGTGCGGTAAGTGTACTTAAAGAGGCAATGCACATCTCTCTCTCTCACACACACACAGGGTGTGTGTCTGTCTGCCATGCTGTCTCCCCCTCTCCATTTGTGCTGCCTTGTAGAGCGTGAGGCTACATTAACAACGTGTTAACCCTTGAGGGCTCAGCCAATTGCTAGTTCATCATTTATCAGTAAGGCATTCCCTGGGAAATATCCCACGCTCTTCTACCCTCTGACTTCACCATCTCAACCAAGCTTCACAATCATCATTGCTGTGTACAATATTAAATTGTTTAAAACTTATACTGTGTGTGTGTGTGTATGTGTGTGTGTGTGTGTAAAATATAGTCTTTTGTCTGGTGAAAAAAATTTCCCTGGAACCTAATCCTCCCCCCATTTAAATTAATTCTTAAGGGGAAATTGGATTTGCTCAACATCGTTTCGCTTAAAGTCGCATTTTTCAGGATCATAACTACAACGTTAAGCGAGGAGTTACTGTACTGTAACAATATATTTCATTTGTGTGCATATTACTTTTATCATTTGTCATATAAACTAGCCACAGAACACGGCACAAACAAATATGGGATAAACATGCAGTAGAGAATGCAGGTTTTACAGCTAGGGGAGAGGTGATCTTACTATATATAAGAAAGGGGTGAAAGAGTGTAAAGGAAGAACTGAGCAAGGGGGAAATTAGTTTAATATATTAAATAAAAATGGAAAAAATTGTCCTCAGCATTTGTCCCTTTCAAGTACTTGATCCAGTATAATTTATATTTCTGTATTTCAGCAATTTTCTGCTTACCAACACTTTTCAGCTTCTCTTCAAGCAGTTTTAAAGTTTGCTGAATTGATGCTCCATCAGCTGGTGCTACATCTACACACAACATCCCTAATAAGCCATCTAACTGCTGAGACAACTGAAATAGAGAGGGATAAAGACAAACCTTATATCTGATATGTAACCATTCCTTGTAATGAAATCGTTACAGTTGCAATTAATACTTAAAAGATATATAAGCACTCTCAGTATTGCCAAGCCCAAGCGCTCCAGAATCATGAGTCAGGCTCCCCAAAATCATGAGATTAGTTTAAAAATAATGAGATTAAAAAAACCAAACAAATTTTGGGTTCTTTTTCTTTGCCTTCTGGTTCCTGAGCATTTAGGTCACTTACATCAAGTTTTCAAGCTTTTCTCCACATCCATAAAGGCTAGAAACTTATTTTTTAAATGAAAGCTGAAATTATCACCTAATACATGGTTACAGCAACTGGGCTTTAAAGAAAAAACACCATGTCCTGTGATAAAATCCACTTCAGACAAATAACAGCTTGAAAAATATCTTGCAGAGAAACTCTGAAGAACATTCTACCCCATGCAATAGAACCAGCCAGTCAAAAAATATAAGTAAAGAGAAGTTAGCTGAAACTCTTATCATGATTTATTTTACAACTTAAATATCACAGAAATGTAAGGCCAAACCAAGAACATCTAGTGCAGGGATTGGTAACCTTTGGCACGCGGTCCATCAGGGAAAGCCCCTGGCGGGCCGGGCCGGTTTGTTTACCTGCAGCAGCCGCAGGTTTGGCCAATCGCTGCTCCCACTGGCTGCGGTTCACCGTTTCAGGGCAATGGCGGCGGCGGGAAGCGGCGGCCAGCACATCCCTCAGCCCACGCCGCTTCCCGCCGCCCCCTGGTATGGTGAACTGCGTGCCAAAGGTTGCCGATCCCTGGTCTAGTGTTACAATACACATTCCTCTTACAAAACAGAAGGCCTCAGGCTTAACAATAGTATCTCAATTAGGCTACCAATAAATGAAGACTTTTGCATTTTTCACCGAAGTTACTTTTTCTCAATACACCTTGTACAAGATAGTGAACTTTAATAATACTATGTCAACGGTGTATCGGCAAGTAAGCCTGTAAACACTTAAAACCAAGCTTACATCTTGGGCAACACCATGGAATTCAAGCGCTGCTTGTAACAGATTTTGCCTAAATTCCAGCTGACTGGCCTGCCGATAACAGACATCGCTCAACTGTTGCTGTAGTGCTTTCAACTCTACCAGGTCCTCCTCATCCCCAGCATTTAGCAGTGCTGCAATCTGCTGATTAAGCTCCACATATACGGCGAACCACTCCTACAAAAAAAGAGCAAGAACCACATGATTAAAGCTTTAAAGTAACACCAAAATAAATCTATTTCTTTTTAAATGACATGCATTTGAATGTATCGAGCATTTTATTATGTTTTTCTTTATGGGACATCAGTGGAATCTTTCAGCTACAAGAGCAGTAAGTGTAGGTTTATGCAGCACTTTGAAAATTTACATGCCAAGAAGCATTTTGCATCCTGTATCAGGATGGATAAAAATCGATGATTCGAAAATGGACAATTAAATAATCTGATTTTTTAAAATTTAAATACAGATATACTTTTAAAAAATAAATACATGTAAAATTAAATATGAAATTGACAACCTATTTTAAGATTTAAACTACTTAAAATCTATTAAAATCATCTAAGTTAAATACAAAAAATAATATTAAGCTGTACTTGTTTGTTACCAAGAAAGTCAAACTGAACTGGTAGAAGTCACTGGCTAAGCACCTAGAACCAGAGTTTGTTGAAGTGATAAACCAGCTTTTATGCAGTATTGTTGTACTAGTCATGTCAGTCCCAGCATATTAAAGAGACCAGGTGGGTGAGGTAATATCTTTTATTGGACCAACTTCTGTTGGTGAGAGAGATAAGCTTTTGAGCTACACAGAGCTCTTCTTCAGGTTTTCTTGAGGTCTGGAAAAGGTATTGAGTGTGTCACAACTAAATAGAAGATTGAATAGATAGTTTCGCATAAGTAGTACCTTAAAATAAGTGCTAACTAAGAATGCAAAAATTATCTGTTTGACCTTGTATTTAGTGTAACTCTCTCAGTATCTTTCCCAGACCTCAAGAAGAGCTCTGTGTATTTCAAAAGATTGTCTCAAACCAGCTTCTGACAGCAGGAGCCTTTGCTGCAGGTGCAGAGAGAATACTTTTTTCACTTCTGTTTATTCCAAGTTAAGAAACCAATTGGGATTTGAAAAAGCAGGAAAAGCTTGTTTTCCTTTTCCAATCGATGGCTACGTCTAAACTTGGACCTAGAGATGCAACTCCCGGCTCAAGTAGACATACATGTGCTAACTCTCATCAAACTAGCATGTTAAAAATAGTCACCACAGTAGCACTGACAGAGGAATGTGACAGCATAGGCTAGCTGCTCCAAGTTCAAACCCAACTAGATACTGTAGGTATGTACTCGGGATGGCTAACACGTGCCTTTGCTCGCCACTGCCCATGCTGCCACAGCTACACTACTTCTTTTAGCGTACTATCTCCATGAGAGCTAGCACAGTTATGTCTACGTGAGCTGGGAATCATAACCCTAGCTTCTAGTGTTGAGGTAGCCTATAAATAAAAACTAGGTGTGAGAGGGTGAGATCTGTTAGTTCTAAAATCTTGAAGTAACCAAAAACAAACAGTTCAGTCAATTAACTACCAATAACACTTCCTTTGTCTAATACATCAATTAGCTTGAAATGCAAAACATGTTTTGATAAACTTTTTTTTCCCTTATGTATCCATCACTTTTAAGGTAGTTTTATCTAATAAAAAATATATATAAAATATTGGTTGTGTACATTTGTAACTGAATTTGAATTACCACCCAACCAGAAGTTCACAAAAAATCACAAGCAAAATAATTAATCTAGTAAATAAGAAATGCCTCATTTGCCATTTTCCAACCAAATTAAAAATATAAAATTTAAGTATATAACTGCTTAAATCAATGTGCATATCCCCCCGTTAGCAAAAAGGAGCACCAAAATGTAGAGTAAATAAAGGATACATTTAGCTGCGAATCAACATGTTTTAATGGTTAGCAATTAATGAGAATCAACCTCTCTTTAGAAAAACAACTAAAAGTATAAATGAAAACCAATTGAAATCAATTATTTAAATCAAGGTTTCCTGCTTGTTGATTTAAATTGTGATTAAAATTGGTGATTTAAAATCAATCCACTCTGCCCTATATCAATTCAAATATAGTTGCAAGTTTTACAAAAAAAGTATGTATTTCTGATACTACTGATACTACTTGAAGGTAGGGGGGAGGTCCATTGTCACAAACTCTAAACTCAACCTGCCTATTGGCATATACTGCAAACACATTCCCATTAATAGTTGCTTGCACAGCACAAAAATTCCACTGTCTAAACATAAACCATTATTTAATTATCATTATGGTATTCATGTTATGCTACAGGAACAATGATAAGGCTCTAGTATGACGTTAAACCATTATTAAAAGACTGCCTTTGAATCAAATGATATTGCTTTCAGCAATATTACTACTGCTAGCAATAAACTTAGAAATGTTATTAGAAAAATATTTTAGGCAGAGTGAATTAAACATCTTTCAAATAAAATGGGGCAGCAAAATATAGAAACAGGTTATTCTAAAGTTTCTTCATTATATGAGAGAAGGTGTCTCCAAAGTGTTCCCGTATATACCTTTATATTGTTGAAACCATAATATACAGCTTTAGGTAAGAAAAACATTTCAAATGATGGAGAATTCATGGAGAATGAAAGCCTACTTCATATATCAAGATAAGAAATCCAATGTTCATCTGATGTTGTTATAAACTTGTAATACCAAATATGGCTGCTAGACATGTTTGTTATTTTGGTCTACTGACAAGATGACCTTCAAACGTCCTACTTAATTCCAACATAAGAGAATAGTGCCACCTATTGGTTGTATTAATGAAATACCTGATTTAGTGATTAATGCTTTATTTTGTCATTGCCCAATAAACAAGGCAAAAATGGTCAATTGTAGCAAAAGCTGCCAATATCTAACAGAATTAAAACTACAAGTACACTGTTGACTATTTCAATAACAAGACTCGCAACGCACTTAATCAAGGCTATTTAAATCAAATGACCAGCTCTAAACCCAAATTGACCAGACTCTCACAGGTCATGACCATGAAGAAAAGGCAGAAATTTGACTAAAGACAATGAGCTCAAGTATATTAGACATGCAGAGAAACTATGAAATAGGTCACAAATTGCTTATTATCTAGAAATCTAAAGCAGTTCCTTTTCAAGACTGGATTCACATAGAATATTAAAAACAAATAGAAGCATTTCAGAAACTAAAGCAACATGAGAGCAATACGGTCAATAATAAATAGAAGACGTTTCCAAAGTAATGAAGGGGGAGTTGGGGAGGGGAAGAGCAGTGGAGAGGAGATAAGATCAGACACGCACCCCGTTTGACTTCAGAAATGAGGGAAGAAATAAATATCTAGAGCAGTGGTTCTCAAAGCCGGTTCGCTGTTCAGGGAAAGCCCCTGGTTGGCCGGGCCGGTTTGTTTACCTGCCGCATCCGCAAGTTCGGCCGATCGTGGCTCCCACTGGCCGCGGTTTGCCGCTCCAGGCCAATGGGGGCTGCGGGAAGCAGTGTAGGCCGAGGGATGTGCTGGCCGCCGCTTCCCGCCGCCCCCATTGGCCTGGAGCGGCGAACCACGGCCAGTGGGAGCCGCAATCAACCGAACCTGCGGATGCGGCAGGTAAACAAACTGGCCCGGCCCACCAGGGGCTTTCCCTGAACAAGTGGCGGACCGGCTTTGAGAACCACTGATCTAGAGAGACTGTAGAAAATTAGGAAAATGATAAAGGAGGAAGAGACGAAGGCAGACAGCAATTGGCTCCAGATCAATTATAGGAGATGCTCCCAGATTAGAGGGCAAAAACAAGCACACGCACTCAGGCACAGAACTACTTTGAAAAGTGACTTTGTAAATGGGGTTCCATGTTTAATATGTCAATGATTTCCAGATCAAATTTGCTTAATTGATAAGTCTAAAGATGTTTTTTTCTAACTGTCAGTGCTGCAAATTCATACTGGGACTGAAAGCCAGGCTGTGTTCTTTCCTGCTTGTGCATTATCAACAGTGATATTTATTCTGTAGGCCAAATTCAGACTTCAGTCACACCTCTGCACCCCATGGTCTGCGGTGGGATTGTAAGGACCTGAGGACAAAAGTTGGACCTCCAATAGAACTTAGCTCATTTTGTTAATGATGTGTAAGCATGAATGGAATTCAGCCCAATCTTCCATATCTATGTCGTTCTACAATACTAAAATGAATAAAATATTACTATTATTTTGTTATTAAAGCAAGCAGATATTACTCTCTATACCAGGGATCGGCGACCTTCAGCACGCAGCCCATCAAGGTAATCCGCTGGCAGGCCGTGAGACATTTTGTTTACGTTAACCATCTGCAGGCACAGCCCCCCGCAGCTCCCAGTGGCCGCGGTTCACCGTTCCTGGCCAATGGGAGCTGCGGGAAGCGGTGGCCAGCACGGCCCTGCGGCCCGCGTCACTTCCCGCAGCTCCCATTGGCTGGTAACAGTGAACCGCAGCCACTAGGCGCTGCGGGGTGGCTGTGCCTATGGACGGTCAACGTAAACAAAATGTCTCGTGGCCCGCCCGTGGATTACCCTGATGGGCTGTATGCTGAAGATTGCCGACCCCTCCTCTATACACATAACGATCAGAGACGTTGGGTAAGAAAATGCCATTTACACATTGTCACTTTTCAGAGTAGGTGACTTAGGGAGCTTAGTTCAGCAGAGAAAGAACAAAACAGTAGGCAGCCTACCCTGGCTGAATGCTGAGTAATCAAATCTCAGTAACAATAAATCAGTTGGTATAGAGAGGATATTTCTATTTCTAAAGGTCTGCAAAAGGTATCTGTAAACAGATTTATAGTGAAAAGTAGTACAGTAACTCCTCTCTTACTGTTGTAGTTATATTCCTAAAAATGCTACCTTAAGCAAAATGATGTTAAGTGAATCCAATTTCCCCATAAGAATTAATGTAAATGGGGGGGGGGGGGGGCGCTTAGGTTTCAGGGAATTTTTTTTTTTGCCAGACAAAAGACAACACATACACATACACATACACACACACACACACAGAGTATAAGTTTTAAACAAACAATTTAATACTGTACACAGCAATGATGATTGTGAAGCTTGGTTGAGGTGCTGAAGTCAGAGGGTGGGATATTTCCCAGGGAATGCCTTACTGATAAATGATGAACTAGCACTCAGCTGAGCCCTCAAGGGTTAACACGTAGTTGTTAATGTTAGCCTCACACTCTACAAGGCAGCACGAATGGAGCGAGGGGAGATAGCATGGCAGAGAGAGACAGAGACACAGAGTGTGTGTGAGAGAGAGACGTGCATTGCCCCTTTAAGTATGCTGACCCCACCCTAAGTACACTGCCTTTTTAAGTAGATCAGCAAGTTGAGACAGCAGCTGCTGCCAGCAAGCTCCCTCCGTCCTGAGCCCTGTTGTGGCCCCCCTGCTCTGTGGAGATGAGATACAGGAGCGCGGGGGCAGGAGCAGGGGAGGGGGACACCCTGACATCAGCACCCTTCTTTCTCCCCGTGCACAGCAAGCAGGAGGCTCCTGGGAGCAGCTCCAAGGCACAGGGCAGGAGCAGCCCATGGCAGTGGTGGGAGGGACAGCTGAACTGCTGGCAATTGATAGCCTGCTGGGCAGCTGCCACACAGGGAACATAGGGGAGCTGATAGGGGGGCTGCTGATCCACCCTGGTTCCAAGTCCCCACCAGCTAGCTCCAACGGGCTGCTCTTTCTGCAAGCAATGGACAAAGCAGGCGGCTGCCAAACGACGTTATAAGGGAGCATTGCGCAACTTTAAACGAGCACATTCTCTAATTGATCAGCAACGTAACAACAAAACAACGTTAACTGGGATGAAGTTAAGTGTGGAGTTACTGTATAGTATTTGGTCAGCAAAGTCAGAAATAAGCTGTCAAATTTTATTTCAAACTAAATTGTATTTCAAATCTTGTTAACTGAAATCCACGGTTCAGTGATAACTGACAGTGGTAGGTTCTAGCCAAATAAGCTCCAAATTTCAACATCTCATTTACCAGAGCAGCACAGATCTTATCATAAACATTTTCAAAAATGTTCTTTTTTCAGGCTTACTCTCCCTGTTTTTATTTCACTTTTACTGAAAGTACAAATTGTCATGGTGTCTTTTAAAACATCAACACACAGACAAAAAGCATATAATTAGATTTTATTATCTACACTGGAAACCATAAAAATCTGTATCTAAAGGACTGTAATTAAAACAGTGCAGATACTCCTCTTTATACCCGATAAATCACTGCCTGCTCAAATTCCTAAGAATCTGTCACTGGACTACATTGTTCACAATTAATTATATGTACTCATAATCATGTTGTAACTTGGGGAAGGGGGGAATAGCTCACACTGTGTTGACTCTCAATCTCTTCATGTTTCTGTTGCAAAGCTTGTGAGGCTCTAATTGAATCACCTATCCCCCACTGGGTCCGTAGTTGTTCTGATCCAGGTCCTTCAAGCCAATTCACTACCTGTTAACAAAATAATAGTTTAGATGACAACAAATAAATCAAATATTCTCAACAGGTTGTAAAACAATTCCACTCATGCTTTTAAAAATTCTATGTACTTTTCATTTCAAATTAATATAACCACAAATTTGGTAAAAAGTTAGATACTCTGAGTAACTTTGGAAGCGACTTGATTTCGTATGCCTTTGGTAGAATGTACTTTTCATTAACCTTAGGCTCTCAGCTCATGCTAGAAACTCAAAGCTCACAAAAAATTTGGCACACTCATATTTGTCATTTTACATCTGTGTCAATAAAGTGGATAAAAAAGCCCTTACTTTTCTCGATAAGAAAAAAATCTTTCATTTTCAGACAAATTTAAATTAGCCTAGATCAATGAATTGGAGTGCATGTGTCAGCATTGCTGAAATGTTGGACACATCTTTATACTCATGAGAGAGAAGTGTTTTCTCCCTGCTTTGTTGAACAATTATGTTAATGGACAAACAGGTGACAAGCACGTTTTCAATACAAAATATTAGAAATACATAAAATGCTTTAAAAAAAAAATAGCCCTTCATCCTGTAAACTGACCCCTCTGACATAAGGAGGCACCCACATGAAGCCTCACTGATGCCAGTGTCTCCTTTAAAAGTTCAGGGGTCTGCCTTTGCAAAATAGCTTGCAAGAAAGGTCTCAATGTCTAATCCATAGCTGGAAAGTCCCAAGATTAAAGTGTCAAATGTGTTATTTTTGTAACCAAGGACCATCAATTCATTTTGATTTGTATGTTGGGAAATTATCTAATTAAGGTGAAATGGCCTCTAAAATTATGTATATTGGCCTCTTTATGTATATTTCTAGTATATTTAAGTTTGAAGTATTAGACTATACCCACAGCATAAATTCTAAGATTAAAGCATCGAGGAAATATAGAAACATCCATGCCAGCTGAAAAAAAGCCACTTATCACTGAAGCCACACAGGAGTCCTGAAATAACTGGGAATTCAGAGACACCAAAAATGACAAAGGACAGGCAAACAGCTTCTCTTCTTTAATCAAAAGATTTTCTTTTAAATAAGAATATATGCAAACATACAATGAAACTCAGTTGGCTGGTGATTTGTGCACACCCATTTTTCCGGGAATACAGCCTCACCAAAGGGAAAACAAGGGAAGAACATGGATTTATCCTTGACTTCTCTGTCAGCATGGAAGGTCATGGCACAACAGTGCACAAGAGTGACTATGACTATCCTTGGATTATTCAGAAAGTCCACCCAATTTTGTCACCTGATCTACAGTTATCCATGCCTGTATTACAGTTTGACACAACTGCCTTTCCAACAGCCTGTTTCTCTGCTCCCAAAGCACACAGGTAACACAGAAGCCTCAAGACACCATTATTATTCATTATTCATATTATTGTAGCAGCTAGGAACCTTACTCGTGAACCAGGACCCCACTGTGCTAGGTGCTGTATAAATGGAACAAAGACAATCCCTTCCCCAAAGAGTTTACAATTTAAGAAAGACATCCTGTCCTGCCATATCCTGTGTGGTGCCTCCTCTGGGATCAGTGGAGAGAGGCAGAGAAGGGAAGATACCAGTATACCTGTCAGTGATCCTAGTTTGGCTGGGAAAACCCTTCCAGGGAAACTGTCCTGGGACTTTGTAACACTACTGCTCAGCAGCCTCCTGCTTTATTCCTCACTGGAGTCTTCTCAGTTACTGGCTGCTGGCTTCTGCATCTGATCCCTGGCAGCTGCTTCTAGAGCTGTGCTTAGCTCAGCAAATGGAGAGATCTGTGCCAGCTACATGCACTGGAGAGAGGTAGCCAGCAGACATGGGGTGGGTGCATGGCAGAGAGAAGCCAGCAGAGGATCCTGCACTCTCTATGCAGGCCAGAGAGGCCATTTACCAGGGAGAGACAGAAGAAGCTATGTGGTGAGATGAGAGACAAGGGGAACAACATTATTATTGAGGGACAGTTTTTCAAGTCAGGCAGTGGCTGGGGGGCATGTTTTATGTGCATTTTTGTGAATTTAGAATAATTTCTCTGTTTGTTTTTCTTAACCCTTCTAGGAAAAAAAATAACCTAAAATTAACCAAAACATACACCAAACTGTTCATCAACTGGGGGCCTGGAAGCTCCCACATCCTGCTTATTAAGAGAATTGTTCCTGGATGTACATGAAAAACATTGCCAACTATGTACTGGGGAACAGAAAAAAAAGAGCAAAACCTGGGGAGTGTAGTAGAAGAGCGGCAGGGATCTGAAAGACACAGAAGAAAGGAGACAGAGGGAGAACAGGACAACATCTGGGAAAAAGGGTGTGAGAACTTTTGAAAGTGGATGAGAACTAAAAGCTTCACAGTGAGGCAGAGCAGGGGAGGGGGGCATGCTTCACTACCTGTCAATACCCGGCCCAAGCCGGGGAAGCTAATGATCCAACCAACGGTACAAATTTGGTGATGAATCCTAGTCTCATGCCACCTGAGGCATGTTGCACATACGCTAAGAGGAGAAGGGGAGGAAAGCAGAAAATGGAGACTTGGGAGTAAACACAACCAGAAATGGCAAGCAATATTGGCAAAAAATAAAATAAAAAAAGGAAGGAGAGAGAGAGAAAACACAGGTGGAATGAATCAGCAATACTAGGGTCATCCAAGTGAGGAATCACCAACTGAAGCCTTGCCCTAGGTGCAGTCAGGACTGCACAGGAGGCAGGACTCTTATTGTGGCAGCTTGCAATATCCATCCATTTGGGACAGTTAATTCCATTTTTGGGGGGCTCTTCTCTGTGACAGTCTGCATCCCTACATTCACCCTTTTTTACAGAACTATAACAGATTGTACAAAGTGTGCCTTGTGAGGGATTATTTGAAAACTCATAATTTGCTGATCATTATTGTCCTGGTAAAATATGTGTGGCAACCTTGTATGTAAAGTTACAAGATTCTACTCTGTAGACATGTTCCAAGCTTAGAAAAGCAGGCACAAACCAATTCCTCAAAGATAAAATTCAAATTGATGCTCAGCCAGTTGTCAACAATATCAAATGAACTATCAGCTGATTAAGCGACCATTCGTTGGCAGGAAAAAGGATGTGAGCAAGAAATTGGTTGGTGGGCAGCTTACCCACTGCGGCTGTCGCTCTTACATACAGTGTGTATATTTCTGGCTGTGAATCTAGGCAGGTTGCCTTATTTAAATTTAGGCAACGTTTTATTGCATTTTTGTATATTACTTGATGCCTTCAACAATCGTTTTAAAACTGGTTAAATAAAATAGCAGAACACATAGCTTCATTTTGTGCTAAGATTCTGTTCATTTATTATGCAGCATCAGTAACGTAGACAGAGCAAATGGATGATTATTTCTAATCAAAATGATGCAAATTGAGGTTGATGCCCGAGTAAACAAGTCTATTTAAATGCATTAATGAAGGCAGTTTGCCAGGCTAGGTTATAAACTTTATTTCAATCAGCAATTCTTGCTCAGCCAATCTGAATATTATCCAACTACAGGAAAAGTCCCATGCCCTGCTTATGTCATTTGTGAGCTATGCAGTAGTGTTATTATCTTATACACTACACTTTTGTTGTTGTTGTTTTCAACTGAAAATATCAATATGAAGAGTTTGGGTTTTTCTTTTCTTTTGAAGATTTCAGTGACCACACAAATGAAAATAGTTTCTTGCTGGATTTACATTTTCAGTGGTAAGATGTCTCCTATCCTCATCAGAAGCATGAGGTTTTTGGGAAGAAAATTTAGATTGACTTAAGTGAAATTCAGAAATTACTTTAGAAATGAATTTCCAGTGACAGCAAAGGGAAATGTTTTCCTTATGAAAAATAGAGTACTGAGGGTCAGCCATAAGTGCTCCCAGTCCACTCATCCTTCCAGATGAGATGATGGCAACTAAAAAGGTGACCTTCATAGAAAGGTGACACACAGAACATGTGGTCAGTGGTAGATGGCATCAACAGATATAGGCAGTTCTTGATCGTCCCGTCAAAAATAATCTCTGGATGGTGGATGGGATTGAGTAGTTGTGGTTGTCAGACCCAAAAGAAGACTGGGGATAAGGAAGGGTGAAGATATCCTCTGGTAAGGTGTACATTTTGGTTAGTCGCAGAGACGGTAGTCAGGACTCACAGATCTGGTGCATCCGTGGTCATCGTGGATGGTGGGTCTTTATGGGGACTGGTCAGTACTGTTGAGGAGTCAACATGTGAACTCTTAGATGGCGTTTGTGGCTGCGGATCCTTAGGCTTAGGAATCGGAGCAGACACTGGTATCAGCAGATCCTTTCTCCTTAGCACCTTGCTCTGAGGACTGGAAGGTTTAAGTGGGCACAAGTCCTTATGACCTGGATGCGAGGGCTCACCCAACTTGGCTGGAGCTGGGGAGGGATCTCTTCTCTTGGAAGCAATACTGGCAGGAGATCTGTCCTTATGCTCATGAGTGCGCCCCTTATTCTCATGAGAAACCCTGGACAATGACTCCTTGGGCTTATCAGCTCCGGCTTCCACTCCTGAGCTCATGCTTGGAGGGGCATCGCTTGTCAGTTGAGGCTGACATAAGGGGGAATCTCCTCAGATTGAGATCATGTAGCCTTCTCCATAAGATGTTTTCTCAGCTGGGTCCCTTGAATCTTAAAGATTTGTGGAAGAAATGAGCAGCAAGTGCTGCACTTGGCTGAGATATTCACCTCTCCAGGACAACAGCAACAGCATTGGTGCTCATTGCTCATGGAGAATGTGACAAAGTTCTTAAACCCCAGGATTCTGGGCATAGTTTTTGTCCGCAGGAAAACACGCCCCACCGGAGGGGCGGGGGTGGAAGAAACTAAAAACTCTAACTATACTAAATAGTGTGTGTGTGTGTGTGTGTGTGTGTGTGTGTGTGTGTGTGTAATAAAGAAGCACAGAGAAATCTGTGGACACAGAGGATTCTAACTCAAGCCATGCGGCGGTAAGAAGAAACTGGAGAGGCATCGGTTTACAACACACCTTATGCTCTCGCTTAGTAGCATGAGGAAAGCAACTGCACAGGCACAGATGAACAGACACTACTTGCTAGAAATCTACAATCTCAGGTGCATGGTGCACATGCACACTCACATGTCGAATACACACAGGGAGTAGCACTCAAATAAGAACTTAAAGATATAAGCAAAACTACCATCATAATATTTTTTCTTGAATGCTTATTTGATAATGATCTAGGTGCTTAGCGCTGTGGCAGTGCAAGGAAGGCTTAAAGCTGGCATAAGTGACCAACTGAGGATTCATTAGGTGTAGGAGAATCCCCAGCATAGCGGGCTTGGAAGAGAAAGCTTGTCTGGAAATTACTGCATTCTAGTGACCTCTACCTGTCAAAAAGGCCCTTTGAAAACCATTCCAAGCAGTCAAATTAGAACATCAGGCAAAATCAGCACCTAGCAGCCCCAGAATCAAAGGAAGCACAAAAGCCTGAGTAAAGCAACTTTCCCTCCAACTCCCTTAGTCTTACACCAACTGCAGCTTATCCAGACCTAAAGGTCAGAGCGTAAGACTCAATTTCAATATAAACAAAAAAATGTAACAGAATTGTCTATTGTATTCAACCCAGACAGAGGTCTAACAGAGAACTCAACATTATTACAAAGTGTAATATTTAGTTTTGAATCTAGTTTAAAAATATATCACTATAAGCTACTTATGACGGACTTCTCAGATATTTAGAATTAAGCAGTAAAGAATTATATGGCATGTGCTTCCTAAATTACTCACAGACGCACACCATAGGAATACACTGAGGGCAGATAACTATTTTTAACAGTCTTAGACATTTGAAAAAAAAAAAAACCCACCACACCATAGATGTCTGTAATATGTGCTATTAAAAACAATACTAAACAGACTAAAACAAGGTTTGTTTTAGAAGGATTTTTGTTAACCATGCAAAGTCAAAAGGTTACATGATAAAAAAATATGGTACCAAGAGAATCTTGGTGCTTACCTGCATTACCTTCTGTTGAATCTCCTCTAGCTGTGTGCGCTTGCTACGTTGTCTACAAACTTCCTGGTAACGCGTATACTGTTCTCGGAGTGAATCTAATAGCTTCATGACCTGTGGCTGAGCAAGCAGTTCATCATCCATGGGAGACCATGAGACCCCTCCATCTGAACCATTAAACCGACGCTGCTGTAACTCTGATAATAGCTCATGACCTTTAAAGATAAATAGAGCAATACAATCATAATTAATAAACACAGATACAGTCAAAATCATTAGGAGGCAGAAATTAGTTTTTAAGGTTAACAGACATTACAGTTCATTAGATGTAAGAATATAGTGTGCTGGCACATTTAATGATGTTTCTTTGTAGACAACAGGCAAAATACTGTCCTTCGTCAACAGGACTGTACTGGCTGCAAATTAGGACAGAATTTGGCCTGGTATATTTTAGGGGAAGGAGAAGAACAAAAAAGTATGCACACACAAAGCAAATAGTATGTAAAATCTGAACTGAAGTAAGATTCCTTCTCAAATTTGTGGTAGGTTCCAACAGATTTTCAAAATGTGTTTCAGGAGTCCCTTTATTGATTCCAAGAAGTTCTATTTTGGGAGTAACCGATCTAAGACACTTTAAGGTCTTTGAATAATTTAACTGAGAGTAAATCAGACCTTCAATTCTACTGGTTCTAATAAACTAAACTCTATAATAAAGTGTTCTTCTGTTTACATGCCTTGTTAGTGGCTTTGAAAATGTGAAGAGAAAGTATTTAAGTAGTAGATATAGGAAAGGGAAGTTAAGGGGATTTTTTCACCAAAATCACCATCTGAAAGCAAACTGTCTTCCTTAAATTTGAACAATATTCTAAAGGTTTTATTTTTAAATATTTATATTTTCTAGTAGTTTTCAAGAGTGAAAATTCTTTGACTTCCTATAGCCCATGGTACAATTAACATCTAGAAAGCTCTGTAAATAGAGGAGGAGGAGGAGAATGGGAGACAGGCAAGTGGTGGATCCATTCTTCCCAAGAGCCAGGAAATATTTTTAGCCCTGGAGCCCCGTGGGTCACAGGACATCACAGTGGCCGACCGTGATGCCGCGGAAGGAACCTCTGGTGAGTATACAGTTACAATCAAAGTCCAGTTAAACTTTAATGGGCACACCCATTCAGTGGTATTGCTTGTTTACTGTGAAGACAAAGCGAGATGCTGTGGTTCTCTGCTTACAAGAGGCTGCTCCAGCTACGCAGAGGGTGGCCCCCGGAAAAGACTGTTTATGTGGACTGGGATAGCTCCAGGGATATCTCTAGGAAACTTTCATGGAGATACCCTGCAATCCTTTGCAGAAGGTTTCTGGGCAGGGCAGTCTTATTTCTTCCACCATGGTAGGACACCTTCCCTGCAACTCCTGAATTAATTCTGCTGGCATCATTGTGGTACACAGCATAGCAGCATAAGGACCAGGTCTATACCCAGACACTAGCAGCATCTCCTTCCTTTCCACCTCTGTTACCCTCAGGAGACTGAAATCACATGGGTCGCCTAGGGGTAACGGGGGAAGTTCTCATTAAAAGTGCTCTTACAAGGGAAACAAAACAAAACAAAAAAAGGGCATGTAGAACCACCCCCCCCCACACACATATTGGATCGCCAAACCATACGGCCGCTAATGTGCTTTTACTGTGCTCGGCATGAGTCAGCAAGTAGTTTAAAGTGGCTGAGATTCCGCAATTTGGGAGTGAAAACGTTCCCCCCAACCCCGTTTGTAAACAGTTTCCCGTGGTGCTATGGGGAAGGGCCTTTGTTCGACTAGCTACTTCTGCTTTTTAAATTCATTAAAAAGTGCAGTCACCCATGAACCGGGGGGGATGCCTACTCACTATGGCTGGAGCAGCACAGTGAATGGTTACGGATTCTGAGTATGTTATGGCTTGCACCTAGTGTAATAAGAGGGTTTTTTTTTTACGAAAACGGCCTTTTTATGGAAACATTTTATTCATTTACAATGGTTCCTTTATTTTTTCCCACAACTGACAGCTGGAAATGTATCCTTTGGCGTGTCATCAACACCTGAAAGCAGACTTTCGCTGATTAGAAGGAGAAAGAGAACGCGGGAGGACATGTTCACCAAGATAATGAATGCCTCCGAGACAGCTTACACAGAGCTGCGAGCGTGGAGGATTTCACTGTCCAAGAAGTTAGACATGGAGAGCAGGAAAGCTTCCAATAAGCAAAAGCGTGCAGCGTAGGATGAGATGCTTCGGATTATGAGGGACCAAGCAGACATGTTGAGGCATCTGGTTGAACTGCAGGAACAGAAGCAGGAGGGTAGAGTCCCTCTGCAGACCCTGGTGGACAGACAGACAGCATCGCCTGGTGCAGAATCACCCTCCCCCAAGCATTCCATGAGGCGTGGGCAAAAAGTCCATTATCCCTTTCACTTAACTCAGGGGGAGGGTACAAGGAACAGAAGGCACCTATTCACAGACCTTTGATGGTCTGGAATGCAGTGTTATGTTACACAGCTGAAAATGTTTCTCCCGTTCCAACTTTACAACCCCTTTTTCCCAAGGTTACCTCCCCCCCCCCCGTTCTCCCTCTTTACTTGGGTTTGTTAAATAAAGTAAATGGATTTGAGAAATATATGTTCTTTATTGAGTAGAAGCAGTGGGCCTGGGTGGGGGGTTGGCTTTACAGGGACAGTGATACATTCCAGGTGAAGGTTTGGGAAAGCACAATGCAGACAAGCAGCTCACATTACTGTGACTCATTACTGAAACGGCTTTTCAAAGCCTCGCGGATACACAGCGCTCCTTGCTGTGCTCTTCTTATTGCCCTGGTGTCTGGCTGCTCAAAAATGGCTGCCATGAGATCCGTCTCAACTGGCCACCCCTGTGGAAAATTTCCCCCCTTTTTCCCCCCACAGATATTATGGAGCACACGGCAGGCAGCTATAACCATGGGGATGTTCTCCTCACTAAGGTCCAACCTTTTTAGTAAAATTCTCCAGAGCCCTTTCAAACGACCAAAGGCACATTCAACCACCATTCTGCACTTGCTGAGCCTAGAGTTGAACCGTTCCTTACTGCTGTCCAGACGGCGGAGCCATGGGAGCAAGGGGTAGGCTGGGTCCCCCAGGATAACTATAGACATCTCAACATCATCAATGTTCATTTAGTAGTCTGAAAAGAAAGTCCCAGATTGCAGCTTTTTGAACAGACCTGAGTTCCTAAAGATGCGCGCACCATGAACCTTTCACACCCATCCTATGTTGATGTCGGTGAAATGTCCCCTGTGATCCAACAGTGTTTGTAATACCATTGAAAAGTATCCCTTTCAGTTTATGTACTCTTTCGCAAGGTCGTCTGGTGCCAAGATGGGGATATATGTGACATCTATCGCCCCACCGCAATTAAGAAACCCCATGATGGCAAAACCATCCACTATGTCCTGTACATTTCCCAGACTCACTACCCGTTGTAGCAGAAGTTGATTAATTGCCCTGCACACTTGGAGCACAGCAGCTCCCATGGTTGGTTTACCTACTCTGAATTGATTCCCCACTGACTGGTAACTGTCTGGCATTGCAAGCTTCCAAATAGTGATCGCCACTCGCTTCTCCACTGTCAGAGCAGCTCTCATTTTTGCAGGGCAGGGGAAAGCTCTGCACAAAGTTCCTGGAAGGTGGTCTTCTGCATTCAAAAGTTCTGCAGCCACAACTCGTCATCCCATACCTGCAAAACGATGCGATCCCACTAGTCAGTGCTTGTTTCATGGGACCAGAAATGGCACTCAACAGAGTGCAGCTGCTCTGTGACTTCCAGCAGCAACTGTGAATTGTTTTTTTTCCAATGGCTTGCAGCAGGGCTGCTTGCAGGACATTGCTATGTTCCGCACGGCGGACCCTACTTTGGCTCTGGAAATACTGCAGGAGAAGGCGCGAGATGTTTGAGATGCTCACAGCAAAAGTGTACAACTGAGTAGGCTCCATGCTTCTGGGGTTATGGCGTACGTGCGGCGGTTTTAAGGCATGAAAACCACTGAGTTGTTTGCCGTTGATATGAGGGAGGGAGCACAGTGCATCATGGGATGCCGATGCAATGTTCCCATTCTCCCCTGCAACAATGTTTTGGTCCCATGAGGCATTGCACAAACTTCCTAAAACACATGGTGGCAAGTGACACTTTGGGATAACTACCCACGCTGCACTGCTTTGTTCATTGATGCAGGCACTGCTAGTGAGGACACACTCCATCGAGACAATGAGCATGGCATGGCCACGCACAATCGACTTAATTAATTAGAAGGCTCAAGGTCGAATTAGATAAAGTCGACTTAATTTTGTAGTGCAGACAAGCCCTTACTCAAACCAAATAGTACCTTAATCCACAAGTACTTCCAGGGATTTCTATGAAATTATTTGTGGTGTGAAGTGGATCTGGCCATCACTGACTAACTATTTACCTAGTTTTTTGGGGGGTTAATAATTGAAATAATAATGCAAGCCACTTACAAATAATAAAATAAAAAATCTGATAGAATAAGGAAGGAAAAAAACTATTTTACCATTTCCCTTCTGTTCCAATTAGTTTAAAGAAACTATGAGGGCAACATACAAAACAATAAAATTATAGGCTTTAAACATTATAAAAGATAAGCTTAACATAACAGGCTCTCAATATTTGTTTACTGGGAATATCTGGGTTTTATTCTTTAAACCACAGAGCGAGCCTTCTAATAAATCCAGGGGGGAAAAAAAAGAAAAGAAAAGAAAAAAAACCCAAACCAAACCACTACACTGAGAAGCCTAAACAAAAATGGCACCTGTTCCCCCACATTGCTCCAACAATATTCTTCAGCTACAATGGGAGGGCCCAACTCTAGGAGTTAGTAGATATTTTAGTTTCCCAAGGCTAGGGTAACCATATTTCCCAAAGGGAAAGCGGGACACTGGGTTGGGTTGGGTTTGCCCGAGCCACCCCGCCCGGTGCTGGCTCCAGCCACTCACCCCCCCATGGAGAGCTGGACCAAGCCCCTTCCCTGACCCTCTCCTTCCCCCATGCTGGGCTGGCCTGAGCCCCTCCCTCTCCCATGCAGGGCTGGCCCAAGCCCCCCTCCCTGGTCAAGGCTGGGGCTGGCATCATCGATCACCCAAGCCCTGCCTGCCCGCTCCCCTGCTTGAGCCCTGTCTCCCTGCCCCACGCCCCGGGTAGGGCTGACATCGCCACTTGCATCCTCGCATATTCTTCCACACCCTACTTTTTTGACAAAAGCGAGCATTTATCCTGCTTGCTCTTGCCAACTGATCAGGTTGGCAAGAACAAACGGTACAATGCCCACTTTTGCCAAAAAAGTCAAGACAGCCGGGATAGGCCTTTAAAAAAGGGAATGTTCTGGCCAAAATGGGATGTATGGGCTCCCTACCCAAGGCCCATTCAGTCTGTGGTTTAGCTTTTAACACTGCCAGCAAAGTGTTGATGATGGGTAGTGATTATTGCAGCATGGTTTCCTGCCCACTATGAAAAGGGGGAAAAAAATCACCAACAGGTTTCACAGAGGACACCAACCATATAGGGAAATTATCCAGCATGACAGCTACAAGCCACAGGGATCCAAAAAACCTGCTTTAACAAAAAACTGATTAAAAAAAAAAAATAGTTGAGTAAAAAAAAAAGAAAAAGAAAGAGTAAGTAGCTATTTGCAGAGAAAAGTAAACACTGTAATATGACATACATCTGCTTTAAAGTAAAATCAACTAAGCAAATGCTGAAGTTTGGATATTAGCAACAGTGGGTAGGCAACTACCATAGTCTCTATATGTTTTCAATCCTTTGCTGTGACTGTCAACAAGAAGGCCAGTTATTTCCAAACTTGATAGCTTTTTGTGATTTGGGGACTTATCTATGGGGAAGTGGGCTGAGACCACCATTCATTTCATGTAAGCCACTGAACAGTCATTTTTGGTTTTTATTACCTTAAAAGTGAAAAGCTCCCTGGTCTACCACAAGCTACACACATTTGAATTCTCTAATGAAGTCACATTCTATTGTTCTGACAATGGAACAATTAAGGATGTTATTAAAGTACTAATAAATATTAAAAAAAAAATGTGAAATGAATAAGGCTTTGGAAGTATCCAAGTGATTTTTTTTAAATCTTACGCTACAATTTTTTTTATTTCACTAGCTAATAAAAAGATTATTTTTAGATTATGTTTATCATCCATGTGGTTTTATATATAAAACTTATGACAAGGCAAAGGAGGATGGCTACCAGGCAAACAAATTATCCTAGGAGTTTTCCGAATCTATAGTTCTGACAAAAGCTTGAATTTCTATTGACTAGTAACTCACTTTTCAGTGATAAAATATTTTAAATTTTCATAGGAAAAATATTTAATTTTTTTTTAGTTCATACTGGAACCCTTAAAATAGAGAATTGAAGTGTGAATTTGGAGTCTGTGAAAGACGGTGAATGTATAGCTCTGGGCAACTGAAATCCTTTATTTAACCCCAGAAGAGGTACAACACAGACCTCAACAGTGTAAGCTTCCCCATCTCTGACCCAGTCTATTTGCCTCATTTCTGACCTGGAAGGAAGAAGATTTTAATTTGTGTAGACAATTCAAAACTATGGCTTATTAAAGACCCTCAATAAGATAGCCAATTGTGGTGGGTTTTGTGAAGTGGACTGCTGTCTTGTAGAAACTGAACAGAGGTCACCAATTCTTTTCACACTGGAACCACCCAGCTTAAGAACTTTCACTCACTAATTATTTGGGCTTGATTTCAACAGAATAAAAAATGGAAGGCTTTGTAATCCATTACCAACCACAGGAGCCATCTACTGGCTGAACACCAACTACAATTGGAGATAACCAAAGCAAAATTAGACTTTCAAGTTCTACTGGTATAATCTGAATACTCAGTATATGTTAAGAGCTTTTCAGATTGCAGCAGAGGACCTTAATACTGCATCAATGTCTTACTCTCGCATACCTGGTTTCTATTATGGGAGATCTAAGACATGCAGGCAGAGGATGTGAGACACAGTAGATTTTTGTGGCAAATATTAATATGACTCACAGATTGGCTAGTGGGGTGCTGAGGTAACGTTCCCAATATTTCTATCCTAGAGTCTAAGACCATGATCTCTGTATTATGCCTTATTTCCTTTTATCCAATGAAGCAGGATTGTTAAGGAAATTTTTAGTTCAAATCTACCACTGCCATTATCCGTAACTGGTTTATTTTGTAATAGGAAAATAATTACCTTATATAATTTTTAATTGCTTTGATGACACTCAAGAGAGAAGGTAAGCGCTGAACAGGCATGGGGACATTTCACTTGTACAAATGGTGCCCAGAACTAGCCTGAGGCAAATTGTCAGAACCATGTGGGGCAAATGCAGTCTGTGTTGTAGCCATTTGGTGGCTAATGAGAGTAACTCATTCTTCAGTGGTGACAACTTGCATATTTCAGAGGCAATGTATTTAATTTATACAATAAAAAAGAATTAGGTCTGGTGCTACTGTAAAGGATATTAAATTGTTAAGATAGTGACTTTTTTTTTTCATAGAAGAGATGTAGAGTTTTTTCCATTTACCAACAAATTTTTCAAGTTTTATTTTTAATTCAAATGTTAATACATTTGTTAATAAGTTTATTCCACTATGTAGTTAAGATATTAGCATCTCATCCTTTATGCTTTCACAGAAGATTTAAAAACAATGACTAAAACTACAATAGTGATCAAAAATTGTCATTTTCAATTGACTGTACCTGTCTGTAGTACTGTCTCTGGATCAACAGATGGAAGAAAGTTTAAATCCATAGACCTTGTAATAAAAAAGTAAACATATTATTAATTAGTTGTATTACAATAGCACCAAGAAGCTTCAACTGAGATTGTGGCTACATTTTATACACATAGTAAGAGACAGTCCCTGCCTCAAAAAGCTAGCCATCTATAGAAGACAAGACAGACAAATGGTAGGAGAAAAAAAGTGTAATTATCCCTATTTTACAGATGGGGAATGGGGAGACAGAAACCTTGCTCCTGCACTGTCATCTGCCATCATCCATGACCGTGCAGGATCAGGACCTCAGCAACTTGCCCAGAGTCATATGGGGAGTTTCTGGCAGAGCCTAGAACTGAGCTCAGACCTGCTGAGTCCTAGTCCACTATCTTACCCATCCTTGGTCTCTGTGGCTCTTTGTAAACATATACATAGTAATATTTTATAGCAAAGTAATAGAAAAGATAAAAATGAAAACACTTTTGGTACAATAATATGGCAAAACACGTAACTTAAAACAAAATTAAGTCTGGCAAGCAATTGCTTATTAGCATGGTCTAGTTGCTTTGGTATTTAAAGACAAGACAGACAGATATATTAATAATGTGAATATTTATAAATCAATTAACATTGTATAATAATTTTCAAAGAAGGTTTATTGCACTAGGGAACATCCTGCATTTCTATTTACACAAAAGATCAGATTTCACCACCCCACATAAATACCAAAAATTCAGATACCTGTGCCCTTTACAACTTTTATACAGAACTTCTCATTTCTCTCTCTTCTCCCTATTTCCAAACATCTAACTAAATGCATAGTCGCAGTGACCTCCTCCTTGGAGCCCTTTCTCTCTGGCAGTTTGTGACTGTCACTAGCAGTTTTTAAACCTTAGCATGTATACTGTGATTAAAATAATGGAAAGAATCTGACTGCAAACAACTAGAGTCAGTAAATTGAAACTTGAGGCTTATGCTTTAGTGCTGACTCATCCCATTTTGTCTCCTTTCAGTTAAAACACAAAACCACACAAGCTAGGGATGGAAGGGTCAGTGAAAAACTTGTTAATCAAAGCTCCTTGTGGCATCATATAACAGATCATCACATTAATAATTTGGGCTTCACTTCATTGGTCATTCCCAAACTGAGAATGCGAAGGGACACTGGGATCAAGTGCATCTTGCTTACTTAGTTGCTAAGGCCTGAACCTGCAATTGACTGTGCACAGGAACAGGAGTGTGACCACATGCAGTCAGTTACAGGATCAGGACCTTAGTTCCTGCCAGAAAACAAATTGCTGAAAAATACTTGTGTTGTCCACCAGTCCCTTCACATTACACTTCCATATTGCAGCTGAACTGGTAGTTAAGACTTATGCTGAAAGATGTCTATTTTAGAAAGCAATCCACATACCTTTCTTTCTCCTGTTGGTTTCCTTTATCACTTCCATTGTTAATTAAAGCAAGCTCATCTAGTAATGATGTAGACTCTTTTGTAAACTTTTCAAATACCTAAATAAAAATACTTTTTATTAAAAGAACATTTACTTTTTTTAAAGAGTCAAAAGAAATTCATTTAGTGCTTGTGAAAGATGCAGTTTGACACTACCAGTTCAAATTTATCCATATTGCTCTGTTAATATGCTTCTTGACATAAAATAATTACCTCTTAGACTCAGATGGTATAGGAAAAAGGTTAGAAAATATAATTTCCCTTCAATGACAGAGGCCTGCAGTGTCAGATTCTCCAGGGAATTAAGCAAATTTATATTACAATACATTCAAATTAGGACTGAATTTCAAACGCTTACAAGACCCTGAAGAATCTTTCAAAACTTAAGTCTTCATTGCCATAGTTACTCATCCAGTCCATTTAATCCTTTGCCTTTTTATGACTACCTCTTAAAGACTGTGGTGGGGATTTTTGTTATATGAACATCTGTCCACTAAAAAAATTGGATTAAGTACATCAACTGTTACCTGAATTTCCAGCTTTGGCCTGTACTGTAACCAATAACTTTTAGAAACAAAGGAGCAAATGGCTATAAGTAAAAAATACCTTGGTCAAGGCTCCTTGAAATGTATTGGTTTCTGATCTCAGAGAGCAAAACCTATAAAATCAGTGACTGCATGTACTTGTTCAGTCTCTATGTGTTTTGAGTTCTTTATGAAAACTGAGCGTCAATTCGTTCTAGTAGTGATAATGTTGTGCAATATGCATTCTTATCCACTAGGAACTGGATTGAAACCAATCACTCATTTCACTAGAGATCAACTTTCAGCTGCTATTCACCTCATCAACTCAAAATATTTGGCCTGGAGGTGAAGTTTCTGTACCTCGTCCAGTCCATTCAGGCATCAATAAACAGCCCTCTGGACATGAAATTGGATAGCCCTCTCAATACAATATAACTTTACCGCACGTTTCATACACTGTAGTACAAAATACTTTACAATGCTAAATACAGTAATGAAACAGAAATTAGGCAATGAAAACATTTTTTGGCCGAGATCTGAAACTAGACAGAATCAGAAAGGCTGTTCCAGATGGCAGGAGCAGCAAAGGAGAAAGCCCTTGCACCAACATTATGGAGGGTATATGAAGGAAGAGAAAGGAGTCTAGTGCTAGATAACGAGAAGGGACAGACACATCCGTAAGACAGCATCAGTAGAGAAATTTTCAATTGAATCCTGAAATGAATAGGAAGATGGAGGCCAGTCAGTGAGGATGGGGGGGGGATATGTTTGTAAGCTTATTGCAAATGTGAAGTAGTAGTCTGCAGCAAGATTTCACACTAATATGTGCTGGACTTGGGGAGATATCAGAGAAGGGAGTTTGCAATTTTCAAGGTAAAAGAAGGGGAAGGCATGGATGAGGATTTCAACAGAAGCAGAATTAAGGTAGTGACACAAAACAGGTGGTATTTCAGAGGTAAAAAGACCTTTACAGATGTGCGAGAAGGTAAGTTCAGGGTCCAGGATCATACAGACAGTGGAAGCAAATTGGAAGTCTAAGTCAAGGATGGAAATAGAGAGCATAGAGCTGTGTTTAAGGATGCTGGATGAAAGAAGGGCCCCCAGAAACCTGGCTGTTAATTACTCGAAAGCATCTCGGACTTTAGGTAACTATAAATGCTTGAGGTGCTCTAAACCTACTGCTACAGCGTGTGTATGTGCGCATGTGTGCTTAAGATCTAATAAAAGAGTAGTTTTAGGTAAAAGCACTCATTTGTACCAATCATTTATCAGATGGAGGAGCTCATCCCCATTGATATATTCCTAACACTGCCTGAAGAGAAACAGTTAAGTTACCACTGCTGTGGGTTCTGAAAACCCTGGGTAATTGACACAGTCTGATGACCCCCAGAGGTCCACGGACAATAGGTTGAAAACCACTGCCATTGAGTAAAGACATACTGACGTGCTACTATAATAAGGAAAGTTGCACAACTGCTGCTTGTGTTATACCAGTTTTGCAGCTAGCTGGAAATACTTCAGTTTCCAGGGTTGAAAACATATTCAGACCAAAGCAGTCCGTCTGCTTTTAAAATTATATTATACAAAAAAAAGGGGAGGACATTATTCCACTTTCAAGATTAGGTATTGTTTTAAAAATGCATTTTTAAAGTAAATTCTGATCTTCAAACAAATTTCAATGAATAACAGAATTAAAATATACTGAAATAGATGCATACCAATGACCCCCTAAATAATTTGAATCTATTAACAATTTAGGGGCAGATCTACCCCGGGTATAAATTGCATGCCTGCATCTACCAGGGCAACTGCGCTGCAGGGGGATTCACCATGATGGAGGATAGCTTTTAAATCTGGTTATGGCTCCATAGGAGCCCTATATTAAAAGGCTGCCTGGGAAACATGAAGAAATAGAGCATTTTTTGCTTGGCCTGGGCCTTCCCTCTCTATGGCCAAACCCAGCTGACTCCAGGCCCCCCAGCATTCCTTGCTCCTGTACCCTGCACTCCTGGGGGATTTTTCAACACTGAGAATATGCACAGAACCTAAAGAGTAAATCTGCTCCTTAAACAACATAACTACATCTGCTTTGCCACCTCTGGAGTAAATTCAATTTCTACTAGAATAAGGCTCTTTATATATTTAAAGTGCATTTTTCTCATTCTACTGCATTATAATGTATTCTAAACATTGAGGTAGCAACCAAAATGTGGTAAGAGCCATGCCCACACAGAGAAATATAGTCCATGCTCCACAAAGCTTAAAGTTTGAAAGAAAAAAAAAAAAATCCAGAAAACCAACCAGCCTCTTATTCAACCAATCCATGTGATCATAGGAAAGGCTCCCTCCAAAATCTTCTGTCAGCTGGCATGGTTCTATGTATCGAGTCAACTTGTTGGCTGATACTAAAATAACCTGTAACAAATTAAGAAAGAACGTTTTGGTAACATGGTTTTGTGAAACCTCTGCTACAAAATTTAATATATTTAATTAAGCTTGTTACTTTGAATAACAGGAGGACAGACTGAATAAACAGAATATATTTTGAAGTACTTTACAAAAAAAAGTCACAAGCCTTTTCATAAGTACCTGTAAGACTTGGTTTGAACTGGTGCACAACAGTTTACTCAATCTGTTTTTGAAACAAACAAACAACTTGCCCATCCTATAGCTATGAAGTGTGGAGCTGAAGTAGGAACAAGTCTGTAGTTAATGTTAAAATTGAGCTTAAAATGGACAGCTAGTTTTGACACACAAACTTCCCCCTGCAAGATTTCTTCAGGAGTTGGTATTCCACTACTCCTACAGACTACTATATTCCCTTTTGATTCTTAGCTCTTGAAATTAGGATAACTAGATTTTTCCAGCCTTGAAGCCTGTAATCCATTCCTTTATTCTGTACTTTGGACACCCACCTCCTCTCAAACTACTGGCTTGCCCAAGAATTCCCTGAATCTAGGTTAGGGGTTCTCAAACTTGGGGTTGGGACCCCTCTGGGAGTCACGAGGTTATTACATGGGAGGGGGGTCACAAGCTGTCAGCCTCCACCCCAAACACCGCTTTTCTTCCAGAACTTATAATAGCATTAAATATATAAAAAAGTGTTTTTGATTTATAAGGGGGGGGGTCGCCAAGGCTGGCTCTAGGCACCAGCAAAGGAAGCAGGTGCTTGGGGCGGCCAATAGAAAGGGGCGGCATATCCGGGTCTTCGGCGGCACGTCCCTCAGTCCCTCTCTTCCTCTTTGAGCTGACACTGAAGAGGAAGAGAGGGAGTGAAGGACTTGCTGCCGAATTGCCGCCGAAGAATGAAGCGGCGCAATTGAGCTGTCGAAGTGCCGCCGATCGGCTTTTTTATTTTTTTTTTCTTCTTCACCGCTTGGGGCGGCAAAAAAGCTGGAGCCAGCCCTAGGGGGTTGCACTCAGAGGCTTGCTCTGTGAAAGGGGTCACCAGTACAAAAGTTTGAGAACCACTGATCAAGGCAATCTGCCTCTACCCAAGACAAATTCCAGTTGCACAATGGCCTTAGTAGTCCAGGATCCAAAATAAAAGATGTGTTTTGTCACCCTGTTATTACTAGTTGTGATTTGCCAGTTCTCTTCCATTCATCATTAAACCTTAGGATACTACTTTAATAATATCTTAATTTTTGGAAACCACTTTCCTGCCTATATTTGTATGTGAAGGAACAGAAATGCAGAGGAAAAATAGGGACAAGAAGTTCATCTAAGCTGAAAAGTTTTGCATAATTTGGTATGTTAGTTAAAAAACACCATACTCACTGTGACAATTTCCCCGTAATAATGCATGATTATGTGTTGACCTGGTTATTGTGATATTTACTGTATGCACATGCTGAGGTAATTCAATAGCTGGACTGTCAGGAAATGCACCCAGGAAGAGGGAGGTGGATCCTGATGAATACTTCTCAGCAAAGATTTAAGAGACAGTGCAAGAGCCATTCACTTTGAAGGCCTGGTCTGGGTCTGGCAGACAGGTTTCTCAAGGAGTGACTGTCTCCATGGGGAGGAGGTTAGCCAAGGGAACCATAGTAGGGTTTAAAGAGAGACACTCTCCCTCATGTAAGTGAAAGAGTTGCTGGAGAATTGTTTGGGGGAAGAGATCAAGGCCCAGACCCCCAGAGGTAAGGTATCTGGGATAAGAGAGGTCTGCCTAGGACTCTAGGTAAGATACACGTGTGTATAGACTTTCTGTTGTTTTAAAATCCTTTTACTCTTATGTTATGCTTTGTTCTAGCAGTTAAGATATTTGGTTTTAAGAAGGCTCTCTGGTCATTATACAATCACTGATCACAGGCTTCCCCCACAGGGAAGAAGCGCAGGTACCAAACTCTGTTATACCTGTTGGGTAGGTATGGTTGACGCTCAGGATACTGTAGCCCAGGACCCACTCGAAGAGTGGGAGAACTGCAGGATTCCACCCCAGGGAAGGTAAAGACATGAGAGCGGGTGGGTGAACTCCCAGAGAATCAGAGGTGCAGTTAGCTCTGCAACTGTGACACTCATACTAAATCTTTGTGTATTATTTTAAAGATAATTTATCTGAAAGAGAGAGATGCTGGATTGGCATTCTCTATTTCCATCTGCAGAGAATCTTATTTGATAAACAATTTCATGGTGTGTCACACCTTCTGCAATTTGATATATCTAAGAATGTTCTCTACTATCAGCCAGCATAATACAGAAGCATTTCTATTAGCTACATTTCTATATAATTTGCACTGGGAGTAGAGGTGGCATACAATCTACTCAAGAGAGATGCCATTAGCATTGTGTATTGCTGTAATCAGAGTGACCAAAAGACAGCATAATAGGTCTGCTTCTAGGCCATCATGATACTGTCATAAGACGACAACTTCAAGGAAGTGTATATCACAAGGAGTCCACTCACAGTTCAAATATTTTGTGGGGGTCAGGATTAAAATATGAGTGAATTACTCACCAAGCATGTGGTGCGGGGAAGCGCAACCCTCCTGGAAGGTTAATTTATTTATATTAGCCCCTTCTCTCCAAAAATTCTTACTGCTAATACTAGTTGAGCTCCAAGAGTAGTAGAAACAGTCAGAGTGCCACTGACAAAAAATATGGTTTACCATCATCTCATGTAGACCTGCTCTGACCAGGTTTATGCATCAAAACAACTGTTAAAATGTTGGTGGTCAACCTGCCTAAACTAGTACTCTGCACAGACCCTGCCTATCCTAATGGTCCCACTGCAGCTGTATTGGCATTACAGTAATGTAGACACAGCCTCTCTTGTGTACCAAGTGTACTCTGTGAATGGCATATAAAATGTATTTCAGGAAGAGAACCACGAGGCACATGAGCTAGACAGGACAACTACGCCAGAAATCAAAGCAAGGACAGGTCTGATCACAGAATATATAAATATATATATGTAGTGTTGCTTAAAATTTAAATGTTGTGCAACATGATCCTATCATTCTTAAAATTGATACATACTTTAGTAAAACAGAATGGAAATATTATAGAAGTCTGTCAAACAAAACTATCAGTACAATTATATTATTGCATTAGAAGTAAATAACCAATTAGATTAACAAGAAAGTATTAATTTTCCACACTTATATAAGCTGGACCATTTTATCTCCTTGATACCAACTGATTTGTCCTGTATACATCCAATGCTCCAGGTTGACGTCTAAAGTTCAATATTTTTTAAAGTAATCACAATGCTCTCATCATTAACAGAAAAAACACTACTTATCCTAATATCAGCTGAAGTAGGTGGCTTTTAATGAGCAACCAAGTAAGAAAATAGGACAAGAAATTATGGAAATCATGAAAAAGCGAGATAAAAATCTGACTGAACCACAGTAAATACATAAGTATTTAAAATATTCAGAAGCAATTTATTTAAACTTTTGCTATAAGGCACTTGGATCTACCAAACTATTTAAATTGTTCCTTTAATTATAAAGGGAATCAATCAAGATTGTGAGCTAATGAGATGGACAAACTTCTGAATCCAGCCATCTTGTCTCCCATGACAGCATTTCCACAATTTCCCCACCATTTTAACGAACTTAACTGCAAAGGTTAAGAGTAGAAATTTTGGAACTTTAAACACTAGAAGAGAAAAAATGAACTCAGGATTACATTCCATTTGCCATATTTCAGCCTTTTCTAGTTGTTTTGGGATCAACCCCTGTATGACCTTTGTATTTGGAATCAATTATATTTGCTAAATAATGAAAAGATTCAACAGTTTCTCTGAATAGATTTTTAAATTTGTCCTTTGGCGCTTGAAGTATTTTGTTGTTAATGAGACAGGACCATCTTTCTGGGACTGCAAGAGTAGCGTCAGGTGTCCAGTTTCTCGGATCCTATCAAGACCTCCTTCAATTCCTTTCTTAAAATGTATTGCCTTGTTCTAGAGTCCCTTTGTTTTGTAAACCGCATGCCAAGTTTTGATTAGTTTCAATACTTGGCGGCAATTTTGAATCCACAGAGTATGTAAACAAATATTTTTTTCTCAGCGTTCCAACAAGTGCCATTGGGAAGCGTCATTTTTCAGCCAACCAACCACAAGGTTCCCCCCCTCCCCGGTCCCAAAAGACGGTCTGAACTTCCACAATGTGCTTTACAACTAGGCTAGATGTTACTACTACTTTCTCAGCAGAGTTAAAAATAGCATCCGAAGTTTAGGATGATTCTCATCTTTTTCCATTTTATTTTCATTAACTGAACAAATAGGAAAGAATTCTGCCGACAGTGGCATGAAGCTTTTGAAAAGTCTGTGAGCATTTAAATGGACTGGGATGGGGATGGCAGGGGAAGTATGTGAGAGCCAATCATCCAATCCAGTCCAGTCCAGCCCCTACCCACCCCACCCCCCCAGCCAACAGAAGAGGAAGGCCCAAATGAGGAGGAGAGGCCAGCCCCCATCCTGCCAAGCATGCTTTCTTGCAGCCTCCACCCATTTCTGGGCATTTTGCCATATTCCTATTGTACAGTCAGCATCCCCTCCCATTGATGTGGTGAAGAGGGGCATTCTTTTAATTTTTTTCTCAATTTCTTCATTTAAGGCATCTTCTGGTAGACCTTGGAGTTTAAATCTGTGGAGAACTACATCCAGGCCAAAGAGCTTCATTCATTTATTTCAGTTGCTCATTTCAGACTACACTGAAAGCAACGGTAGCATAAAAGAAGGAAGCAATTTTTCGTATGCAGTTCAAGTCTCGCTTTCAGTTGTTTTTAAAAGCATACACACCAATAGATCTTTGGCCTTTGTGTGCTGAAGACTAAGAGACCACTCCTTCAATGAAGTCGATATTGAAGAGTGCCTGGAAAGACTGAATCAGGGACTTCAATTATCCTCATGGCTATGTTTCAGTGATAACTGGCATTAAAAACATCTCACTTGCAGGGGTGGCAGGTTTGTATAATTTTTGGTGGTGCCCAGAACAGGTCCAAGTCCCACCCCCACACCTGCCTAAGGCTCTGGGAGGGAGTTTGGGTGCAGGAGGAGTGAGGAGTGAGGCACTGGGAGGGAGTTTGGGTGTCGGGTGCAGGCTCTGGGCTGGGGCAGGAGGTTGGGGTGCAGGAGGGGGTGCAGGGGGTGGACTCTGGGAGGGAGTTAGGGTGCGGGCCCTGGGCTGCAGGACGGGGTATGGGCTCTGGGAGGGAGTTAGGGTGCGGGCTCTGGGCTGGGGCAGGGATGCAGGGGGGCGGGCTCTGGGAGGGCGTTTGGGTGCGGGGTCTGGGCTGGGGCAGGGGGTTGGGGTGTGGCGCTTACCTCAGGCAGCTCACGAAAACGACCCGCATCCCTCTCTGGCAGCAGCTCCTAGGTGGAGGGCTGGAGGGATCTCCACGCACTGCTCCCCAGAGGCACTGCCCACACAGCTCCCATTGGCTGCAGTTGGCAGAGTCGGCACTTGGGGCGGGGGCAGCGCGTGGAGACCCCCTCCCCAGGGGCTGCTGGGATGTGCCAGCCGCTTCCAAAAGCGGAGCAGGCAGGCAGGAAGCCGCCTTAGTCCCATTGCGCTACCGGTGGTGGTGGCAGGGGCCCCATGCCCTTTTAAATCGCTCGGGGGCAGCAGGCAGGGCTGGGGGAGAGACCTGGCCCTGAACTTTAGTGGAGCCGGGCCCCCATGCGCTCATATTGGTGGAGCACAGGCACCACGGGCCCATACAATTCGCCACCCTTGCTCACTTGCAGGATCAAACTCAATGTTCCAGTTCAACAGACAAAGTTTGATTCAATGGCACGTGAGGTGAAGATTCTGAAGAACCAGATTTCTTGCACTTTCTGAGTTGATCACAAATCCTAGCTTTTGACAATTTCTTTAAAACAATTACCTATTTTCATCACATCAGTCATTTGTTTATTAACATTTCCTTTAATTTTCTGGAATACGGATTCAGATAAATTGATGTATATTAAATCACTGAACACTAATCACCCATCCAGCACTGATCAGCTACTTTCATATTTACAATACTTGGAATAAGAAACTGCTACCTAGCGAATTTAGAATTAAAAACAGAAAATTTAGATAATTAGTCCAGCATTATACAGAATATTGTTATTAGGCATCTTACCTACTATAAGAAGTTTCTAGAATCTAGCCAACTATTACCTCAATTGTTCACAAGTTCACTCAGCCCTGGTTGAATTTAGCTGCATTAGGTCAATTTTAAAAGCAATGCGTCTACACAACCAACCCTGTTCCGTCAACCTAAAGGGCTCTTAAAATCGACTGCTGTACTCCTCCCCGGCGAGGGGAGTAGCACTAAAATCGACCTTGCTGGGGTAGTGCAGACGCAATTCGACGGTATTGGCCTCCGGGAGCTCTCCCAGAGTGCTCCAAGGTGACCGCTCTGGACAGCACTTTCAACTCCGATGCAGTAGCCAGGTACACATGAAAAGCCCCGGGAAATTTTGAATTTCATTTCCTGTTTGGTCAGCATGGCGAACTCAGCAGCACAGGTGACCATGCAATCCCCCCAGAATCACAAACGAGCTCCAGCATGGCGCGAACGGGAGTCACTGGATCTGATTACTGTATGGGGAGAAGAATCTGTGCAGGCCGAACTCTGATCAAAAGAAAAAATGCTAATATATATGCCAAAATCGCACAGGGCATGCTGGAGAGAGGCTAAACAGGGACACACAGCAGTGCCGTGTGAAAGTTAAGGAGCTCAGGCAAGCCTACCAAAAGACAAAGGAGGCAAATGATTGCTCTGGGTCAGAGCCCCATACATGCCGCTTCTATGATCAGCTGCATGGCATTCTAGGGGGGATCCTACCACTACCCCACCACTGTCTGTGGACACCTGCAAGGGGGGAGTCTCACGCAACAGGGAGGAGGATTTTGTGGATGAGGAAGAGGAGGAGGAGAATAAGCAGCAGGCAAGAGGTGAATCCATTCTCCCCGGCAGCCAGGACCTTTTCATCACCCTCGAGCCAATACCCTCCCAAGGCGGGATCCCCGACCCTGAAGGCGGAGAAGGCACCTCTGGTGTGTGCACATTTGTAACTACACTACAGGGTTTAAAAGCAATTGTGTTTAATGTTTGATTTGCCCTGAAGACTTGGGATGCATTCGCAGCCAGTACAGCTACTGGAAAAATCTGTTAACGTGTCTGGGGGATGGAGCAGGAATCCTCCAGGGACATCTTCATGAAGCTCTCCTGGAGGTACTCTGAAAGCCTTTGCAGAAGGTTTCTGGAGAGGGCTGCCTTATTTCGTCCTCCACAGTAGGACACTTTACCACGCCAAGCCAGTAGCAAGCAGTCTGGAATCACTGCAGCACAAAGCATGGCAGCGAATGGTCCTGAGTTTTGGTTGCATTCAAGCAACATTCAGTCTATAGCTTCCTGTGTTAGCCTCAGGAGAGTGATATCATTCATGGTCACCTGGTTGAAATAGGGGAATTTTTGTAAGGGAACAGTAAAAGGACCCCGTTCATGCTGGGCTGTTTGTGCTTGGCTAAAAGGGATCATCCCTGAGCATAGCCACGTGGTGCTGGGAGGGGTGAAGGGATCATCCCAGAGAATAGCCACACGGTGGGGTGGAGGGCGGGGTGTGCTGCACATCCACCCGAAAACCGCAGCCCCTCCTTTTAAATGGGAAACCCAACTGGCATTGCTTGCTATGGGAAAGGAGGGCGCTGCAGTTTGAAACCATTCCCACATGTTATGAAGGCGGAAGAAGCCAACCCCGCATACCCTTTGGCTTCCCATGGCTGCCTGGAAACCAAATTCTATTGCCCAGCCGTGTGTGATGTGTCACCATACCGGCAGGCGCTCAATATAAAAGGCAAAATTCGACCTTGTACCTAAAGCACATGTGCTGTCTGCTGTGAATTGCTTGATTCACTGTGAAAGAGTCTCCCTTTTGTTCTCAGAAATGTATCTTCTTAAATTCTACTCTCCCTTTTTATCCCCCCGCAGGTGCAAACGTTTCTACGCTCCCCCATCATCTCCGTCCCAGATTAGAAGGTGAAAAAAACGCACTCGTGATTACATGGTTTCCGAGCTCATGCAATCCTCCCGTACTGATAGGGCACAGCTGAATGCATAGAGGCATACAGTGACAGAGGCCAGGAAAGCATACAGTGAGCACGATGAGAAGAGGCAGGAGGCGATGCTGAGATTAATGGGGGAGCAAATGGACATGCTCAGGAGTCTGATGGAGCTGCAGGAAAGGCAACAAGAGCACAGACCACCGCTGCATCCACTGTATAACCGCCTGCCCTCCTCCCCAAGTTCCATATACTCCTCACTCAAACACCCAAGAATGCGGGGGGGGAGGCTCCTGGCACCCAGCCACTCCACTCCAGAGGATGACCCAAGCAACAGAAGGCTGTCATTCAAACAGTTTTGATTTGTAGTGTGGCTTCAATAAGCAATGTGGCATTGTCTTTCCCTCCTCTCCCCTCCCCCCCACCCCCCCACCAGGCTACCTTGTCAGTTATCTCACTTTTTTTTAATTAATAAAGAAAGAATGCATGGTTTCAAAACAATAGTTACTTTATTTCCTTTGCCAGCTGTGATCAAACGGGGGAGGGTTGTTGGTTTACAGGGAATTAAAATCAATGAAGGGGGCGGGTTTGCATCAAGGAGAAACACACACAACTGTCACACCGTAGCCTGGCCAGTCATTAAACTGTTTTTCAAAGCCTCTCTGATGCGCAGCGCGACTAGCTGTGCTCTTCTAATCGCCTGGTGTCTGGCTGCTCAAAATCGGCCACCAGGCGATTTGCCTCAACCTCCCACCCCATCATAAACGTCTCCCCCTTACTCTCACAGATATTATGGAGCACGCAGCAATAACAATGGGAATATTGGTTGCACTGAGGTCTAACCTAGTCAGCAAACAGCGCCAGCGAGCTTTTAAACGTCCAAAGGCACATTCTACCACCATTCTGCACTTGCTCAGACTATAGTTGAACTGCTCCTTACTACTGTCCAGGCTGCCTGAGTATGGCTTCATGAGCCATGGGAGCAAGGGGTAGACTGGGTCTCCAAGGATAACTATTGGCATTTCAACATCCCCAATGGTAATTTTCTGATCTGGGAAGTAAGTCCCTTCTTGCCGCTGTTCAAACAGCCTGGCGTTCCTAAAGATGCGAGCATCATGCACCTTTCCCAGCCATCCCACGTTGATGTCAGTGAAACGCCCCTTGTGATCCGCCAGTGCTTGCAGCACCATTGAGAACCCCTTGCAGTTTACATACTGGTTGGCAAGGTGGTCCGGTGCCAAGATAGGGATATGCGTTCCGTCTATTGCCCCACCACAGTTAGGGAACCCCATTGCAGCAAAGCCATCCACTATGACCTGCACATTTCCCAGAGTCACTACCCTTGCTAGCAGAAGGTTAGTGATTGCCTTGGCTACTTGGATCACAGCAGCCCCCACAGTAGATTTGCCCACTCCAAATTGATTCCCGACTGACCGGTAGTAGTCGGGCATTGCAAGCTTCCACAGGGCTATCGCCACTCGCTTCTCAACTGTCAGGGCAGCTCTCATCTTGGTACTCCTGCGCTTCAGGGCGGGGGAAAGCAACTCACAAAGTTCCAGGAAAGTGGCCTTATGCATGCGAAAGTTTCGCAGCCACTGGGAATCATCCCATACCTGCAACACTATGCGGTCCCACCAGTCTGTGCTTGTTTGCCAGGCCCAGAATCAGCGTTCCACTGTATCAACCTGCCCCACTGCCGCCATGATGTCCCTATTGCCACATCCCGTGCTTTCAGGAATGTCCGTGTCCATGTCCTCCTCACAATCGTCCTCATGCTGGCGGCTCCTAGCCAAGTTCTGCACATACTGCAGGATAATGCGTGAGGTGTTTACAATGCTCGCCACAGCAGCGGTGAGCTGAGCAGGCTCCATGCTTGCCGTGCTATGGCGTCTGCACGGGTAACCCAGGAAAAAGGTGCAAAATGATTGTCTGCCGTTGCTTTCACAGAGGGAGGGAGGGAGGAAGGGGAGACTGACGACATGTACCCAAAACCATCTGCGACAATGTTTTTGCCCCATCAGGCATTGGGAGCTTAACCCAGAATTCCAATGGGCAGTGGAGACTGCCGGGACTGTGGGATAGCTACCCACAGTGCACCACTCTGTGAGTCTATGCTAGCCACGGTATTAAGGACGCACTCCGCCGACTTAATGCGCTTAGTGGGGACATACACAATCGACTGTATAAAATCCCTTTCTAAAGATCGACTTCTATAAAATCGACCTAATTTCGTAGTGTAGACATACCCTCAGTTGATTTCACTCACTACTCAGACTCTCCTCTTTAATTCACCAGTGATTTCACCCATCCATTCACTTTCCTCTAGCAGGCTTTTACACAGTGGTGTAACTTCCTCGTTGTTTCCTAACAAGTCTAATAAGCATTATAAGAACCTTGATGTTCACATTGGTTCCCTCCTAAGACTCAGAAAAGAATGTAAGAATTCTTCCTGAACAGGGATGCTTTCCTGATTCAGCCTGAATTTTTAGAATAGTTTCCATTTGGAAGAATAGGCCTAATGTTTCCAGAATTAAAAAACAAAAACCCAACAACCCACAAACATGCTATATTCATATAAATACTTGATGTACAAGCTCATCATCATGGGGGGGAGGGGGAGGAATTGGGCTTTTCACAATCCTCAGATAAAATACTGGAGGGATAAAAGAGGGGCAAAGAGTATGCTCTAATTAAAATACACTAGATTTTTTAAAAAAATATTTTTGTGCAAACTGAAATTTTCAGTGGCTAGATACCACTGTGATATGCATTAAAAATATCTACAAATCTCACACAAGGATTTCCTTAAATATAATTTTTAGCCAAAGAAAATTATGGTAAGATTATGATCTTTTTGCAATTTCATTATTCTTCCAACTACTGTATTGGGGATAAATGTGCTATGAAAAAATATTAATAGCTGTGGTATACAGATACCTGTTCAATGACAGAATTTAATTTCAGAATATAAGGACAGCCTATCAAAAGTTAAGCACATGACTAAGTATTGGCAAGACTGAGGCCAAAGCACTTTCAAATGCACAAAGTGAGCAAAGATATTTTTCTATAGGTTTTCAGTTATAGCAATCATGGGTGTTTCAACTAAGGTATATTTAACCATTTTCAGAATGAACACCATGATTCAACAAAGCACTTCAGCATGCTGAACAATTTAGTTTTCCTTCAACATTTTTTTTAAACAAACACATGGACCCTAATACACAAAACAAAGTTCTACAAGCTATTCAAGCTATTTTGGGGCAGAAGGAAAATGACAAGAGATAGAATATCGCTATTTGTATATTCTGGGGAAGATATTCCAGTGATGCCGATTACATAAATATGTAAGGAAGGTAGATAAGGAAGCACAATATTTTCAGTCAGAATTGTGATTTGGAGTTGATGGAAACTGACACAAATAGCCACCAATATTTAATGTGTTAAAAATGTATTTTCAGATTTTGCAATGTGGTTCTGTTTATTTCTGTCACAAGAAATCTTTAAAGGAGCAGTTAAGAATTTACAATGGTCTAGCTGCTGCAGTGAAAGCCTTACAGTACTTACCATTCAGTCCTTGGACACAGAAGAATATTCTTTTATTGACTACGCTAAGCATTGATCTCTCAACGATTTCCAGATAGTTAAATTTTTGCTGCTTTTACTTCCTAGCTTTTGATTACCTATCGTCCCAATCCTAAATTTGGAAAGTCTTTTAAAACTTGCTCCAAAACTTCCACAAGGATAAAAGAGCAAATGGGTCATTTCTCCTCTCTTCACACTGATTGCTGATTTTCAAAAAGCTAATCTGACAGCCTTATATCGGAATCAACGTCAAAGAAGATTTTTTTTAAATGGATGCCATATGCAGAGAAAACAGTCTGAGGGCAGTTTTGAGCTGCATGCAAATTGCAAACATCAAGAAATTCAGTGATTCTGGGTTTAAGGTATGTTCAGGTTTTCCAGTGGGATTAGTCTGAGGCTCAGAAGGGCTAGTGGAGAGGACAGACTGGGGCAGCAGCTGAATGGGAGTGAGGGTGCAGGGACACATGGGGACAGAGGGTGCAGGGACACACGGGGATAGGGACAGATGTGCCTGACTGAATGAGAGAGGCTAGGGGTCAGCCAGGGTCTACATGGTGGAGGCTCTCTAACAATCCCTCCCTGCTCCAAAACAACCTGTTCCATACTTCTCCACCCACACCAACAATCCTCCAAGTTCATACCCAGGCTCCTTCCCAGCAATTACTTCCCTCTCCCTCAGCTCCTCCGTTATCCCTGACTCGCCCAAGCCTTTGCCTGAGGAATGCGGGGAAATATGTTTCTGTATTGTAGTTTAAATGAATTATGACTTATTACTCAGTGTTCTGTATTAATATGCCTACTAAGGAATATATTTGTCAAAAAACATTTCCTGAATCTTTTTTTTTTTTTTGGTCTGTATTATTACAGGTATAGTTGCTGACAGGTATTTTGAAATAAATTACCAAAATAATTGAAACTGACGTGATTATATTCTGTTGTTTTGACAAATAAAATATGCAGAATTTTAAAATATTGTGTGCAGAATTTTAAATTTTTTGGCGCTGAATTCCCCCAGGAGTAAATCTATGAACCTATGACACTTCTAGCCTCTCACACAACTGTACCACATTGTTCTTATATTTCACTTGTGAGCCACCTAACCAACCCCCAGATCCTTTTCAGCAGTACCATCTCCTAGCCATTTATTCACCATTTTGTAGATGTACATTTGATTTTTCCTTCCTAAGTGTAGTACTTTGCACTTATCTTTATTTAATTTCATCTTATTGATTTCAGACCAGTTCTCCAATTTGTCAAGGTAATTTTGAATTCTCATTTTGTGCTCCTAATTGCTTGCAACTCCTCCCAGCTTGGTGTCATCTGCAAACTCTCCACTCCATTATCCAAGTCATTAATGAAAATAATTGTATAGTACTGGACTAAGGATAGAACCCTGCAGTACCCTACTAGATACAGCAAACCATTGATAACTTCTCTGAATGCGGTTTTTCAACTAGCTGTGAATCCATTTTGTAGTAATTTCATCTAGATCACATTTCCTTAGTTTGCTTATGAGAATGTCATGTGGGACTATGTCAAAAGCTTTACTAAAAATCAAGATAGATCATGTCTACTGCTCCCCCCTCCCACACCCACTAGGCCAGGAACTGTGTCAAAGAAGGATGTTAGGTTTATTTGATTCTTCACAAATCCATACTGGCGATTAATATCACCCTATTATCCTCTAGGTGCTTACAAACTGATTGTTTAATATTTTGTTCCAGTATCTTTTCCATGTATCAAAGTTAGGCTGAAGTGGTCTATAATTTCATGAGTCCTCCTTTCCCCACATTTTAAAGATAGGCATTATGTTGGCCCTTCTCCAGTTCCTGGGACCTCACACATCTTCCATGAGTTTTTGAACATAATAGAACATGTTTCAGTAAGAACCAAATGGACTAATAAGTGACCTGGGACTCACAAATATCTCTTTGCAGAACATGTGTTGCATGACTATACACAATACATGCATATCATACAACCGTGTGTCTTTCACAATACATAAAAGGTAAACGCAGAGTGGTTGATAATATGCAAACACAATTATATCTTATGAATGTTATTAGCCAGAATATACCTATGGGAAACTCTCTCCATGCCAGACACCTCAGGTAACTGTGTTGGCGACTTTTAAAACATTTTAAGTCTCAAATATGCTGAATACTAGAAGGATGCCTGGGCTGTCATGTGCTTCCAGTGCCATTTTTTCTTGAGTCAGTGATTTATTATAGCAATCACTGTAGTTAAAGTGAGATTATACTGTGAAAAGTGACTGGAAAAATGGCAGCATGAGGTTTCATGTTTATTGTCTCAGTGACTTCCAGATCAAATATGCTCAGTTAGGAAAAACCTCTCTCTGTTAACTGCTAGTGCTGCAAATTCAATCCAAGATCTGAAAGTCAAACTGTGTTTTTCACCACAAGTAATAAAAATTATGCTATTACAAATTAGTTAACGATTCTATTCATGAATCAGATTAGAACACACTCTTCCACAGCCATATCACTGCTCTGCAGTGCTAAAAGGAGTAAAACAAAGAGATTAAGACATACCATCAATCTCTAAAACAGATAAAAATTAGGATACACAAAAAGACAAGATCTGTTGAGCCAGCTGTTAGTAAGTCAGCTTTTCTAACTGTAACCAAGTAGCTAATTCTCTAAAGTATGAATGAGTGGAGATGTTGAAATAAGTTGATCACTGACAGCTACAGGCTACTCTCACCAATTGCTCCTCTTCTCCCATGTTTCACTCTCCCCATTGCCTACTCTGTGTTTTACTGCACAGAGAAACAGACAAAGAACATGAAGCAGGGGAGCATAACAGAGCTCAAGTCAGACAATGCCACAAAATGGCAAAACTGGAGCCATCAGGCCAAAGGCAATCTCCTGCCAAATAAGTGAAGGTTTCATAAGTTCTCTCACACCTTTGATGGGGGGGAGGGGAGAAGAAGAGTGAAGGTGCCCACTGTGCTCTCTTTTCCTTGATTTTTTTTATTCAAATTTAAAAAAAAAAAAAAAAAAAAAAGATACCAAATCTGAAAATATTTTACAAAACAGGCCTTAATAGCTGATAACAGTATGTTGAATTTAGATATTTCATTCAAATTGGATTTTTTAAGATAGCAGTATACCATGTCTCTATTCACTTACATCTGACCTCTATATCCTGGAGTGCATACCCATCAAGCCACAGTACAAGAGTCATTAGGAAAGATTTGTTGGAAAAGCTTTCCTCTTGACCAGAAAAAAACAGAACGTTGGCATTTCAGCGCTTGGACTTTTTCTGTGCTTTCACCCTCAAAATAACTCACTACTCACATGTATTTACTGTATTTTAAAAGACAGAGGTTTAATTTCAGCAGTACAAATGACCTACACCAGCACTACAAAGGTAGAACATTCTTCATTAAATGGTTCTCCTTAATGTATTTGATTACACGTAACTATAACTTAATGACTGATATTGAACAAACCCTTGAGATCAAATAAAATCCTCCCTTCTTCCCTACCCCGCCATATTACTGTTTAACGTTAACTTTGCCTTATTAGCATATCAGATTTTTACTTAAGGTATTCTGCTTATTTGTCTAGAAAGATATTCTAGCGAAGTCACAAGAAGAGTCTTTAGGAAAGGGATGTAGAAAAGAAGTGTATATGAGATTAATTTCAAACCACTGAGCCTGTAACGTTTACAACTAATAAGGATGAAAAAGAACAAAAAGAGGAATGGTTTACAGGATAACATGGGAAGAAACTTTCTTTACACTATAACTTCAAATGCTTCCTGAACTTCCCTAAATTCCATATGAAATATTTAGAGTGCTCTCTTTCTTCTTATTGGTGAAATCTTTAGGGACATCTTACATTTTACATATTATTAAGTAGACAGTTATTTATCCCCAGTCACAGAAGACAACATTGTATCTATCTTTGGGCTGCTACCTTCCCATCCCCACTCTCCCTCATATTTTCTATAGGAATATTTGGAAACTGAGAACATGTTATAATCCCGGCAACAGGAAGAAACATTTGTCTATCATCATGGAGAAAGGGAGAGTGTTTTCCTTCTGATCCTTTTTCAAGGGAAGGAGGTCCCCCCTCAAGTCACTTTGATTTACCTGTGAAGAACAATGGATGACTGGACATTATATCTACTTATGTGCACAGGAGACCAAATTTCAGTTTGGACAAGACTCGTTCACAATGAAGGGTCAATCCTAGGGTGACCAGATGTCCCGATTTTATAGGGACAGTCCTGATTTTTGGGTCTTTTTCTTATATAGACTCCTATTACTCCCCCCCCCCCACCCCTATCCCGATTTTTCACATTTGCTGTCTGGCCACCCTAGTCATTCCACATTCAGAACACTACTTGTCATAATGCAGTCTTATTTTTCCCTCGACTCCACTACCCTTGTCAAAGATGAAAGGATGCAACTATTCTTGTTTGCAATCCCTTATATATATATACACACACACTGTTTCATGCAAGTCAGAACATAATCAATCTTAGAAAAACATAGGGTGCCTATAACCTTGGCAACTAATACCAAAAATTAAGAGGTATAAGGAGGAGATGAATTTAGCAAGACCAAGGACTGTACCTTCAAAATGTTTGCTCGTGCCTGAGTGATAGCAGAAGAGGAGCATCCAAACAGCCCACAGTGGTGGAGCCACGTACAGAATATATACTACAGCATTATACAACAATTTTTGTAGCTAAAAGCACGGAAAGTGGTATGAAACAGTTTTATCATCATAGTCAAACCACCATAAAAGCAGCAAAGCTCCATTTCCAAAACTTCATTTAATAGTCTGCCTAAATTCTTTTTGCAGCTAAAGAATATTTTTAAAGCAATAGGTCACAGTAGTTTTTCAGAGGTATCTACAAAGCAATCTGGAATACTGATAAGCATTCTTTAAGAAATATCCATTTCAATCAGGTATGTATCATTCTAGCATGCTTAGAGTCAACATTCCTGATAGGAAAAAAAATTACTATACATACCTCAAAGCCAAGTCTATCTTTCTCTTTCCAAAAACAAAAATGTGTAACCTTCTTGTCCCAAAATTCATCAGGTTTTACTACACAAACAAGCGACACCTCAGCTGGAACAACATTCTGCAAAACAAATGAAACAGATAAAACATTCAAGATTAAATTCTCATGCATGGCAAAATCAACTGGCATTTAGACAGCACCTTTTATCCATGATCTTAATACTCTCTACAAATATGAATTAAACAAGTCTTACAACATCCAGGTGACATAGGTGGCTGTTTACTAATTCTACAGAGAGAAATTATACAGAGATTAAGTGATTTGCACTAATTCACACAGTGAGTCATAACAGAGCTGGGGATAGAATCAGGTCTCCTGATTCCCAAAAGTGTATTCTAACCACTAGCCACCCTCCATCAGTAACGGAAAACAAAACAAAAAAACAACAACCCTATTTACCTAAATGAATATTACTTACAATATTGTGGTAACAAAACTATAGTTAAGGCTGATATGAGACTTTCATTCTATAGCCTGTTTGCATATTATCTAGAGAATATACTATGGAAAAGAAATTAAATTGCAAACTTTATACAAGCTAATTGATACTATATTTGAAGTCAGAACTCTAAAGCTAGGTCACCACAATAAAGAAACAAGTTAAGCTAGATGAGAAATATATATTTTACTATTAAATCAGGATTTAAGATCAATGGATCTGCTATTATAATGTAACTATAATGTTTACTGTTTCCAGAATAGAAACGATCTATATCATTAAATTGATTAAGTATTTTTAATTATGCATTAAGTTGACAAATCAATATTTTCCTTACAAAACCTGAGTTCAAATATATTTTGCCTATTTATATATTGTCCTCACATCACAATACAGGCAGCTCTACACATTACTCTTCTGTGATGTCATCAAGTGTAATACTAGGACAAAGATATATGAATACAGTACTGAGTACTGAAAAGCGCTGTGAGTAAAACTGATTCTAAATTATCTTGTTTTAAGGTGAAAAACAATTAATAAGGGACAATTAATTAAAAACTGACCCAAAATTTAGATTTAAAAAACAAGGTTTTGCAAAACCTAAATCTAATAGGGGAAGGAAAAAAAAAAAAAAAACAGCTTGTCTTCATGGGTTTCTCTCCACTCTCACAGAAACAGTTGTTTTTAAACACACATTCTCCTACAGCGTTTTCAACCCAAACACTGCCTCACTAAAAAAGTTAAGTGACTTAATTGATTTTCTTTGTCCAACCAGAGAAATATGAGAAGTGATCAGCATAAATAAGTGATTTCGATTTTCTAAATGATAATTTGAGATATGATTACTTGCAGGGGCAAGAAAACGTATGTGAAATATTACTCTTCATAACAGAAACAATGAGACACATTACATATACAGACAGAAGCCCGAAATCAAGTGCTTCTAAACATCATTATTATTCTAGAACATGTGATGTACATCCTGTTGAAGAGCACTGATACAGACTTAAGGAAAGAGGCAACAGTCACATGACAAAAAAGAAAAGGTTGGGGGGGTCCAAATGTCAAATCTCATTAAGTCAGTCAGTAGCTCTTAAAGTTACTCATAAGACGAAAAGGAAAGAGTTGCTCTTCCTGAAAAATCAAAAGATGGGAAACTAACACTGACAAAAAGCTGACAAAGGATAAGTAATCAGTCAGCCAAGTAGAGAAGAATTAGCAGCCTATTGATGTAAGTGATGGATCTATAAAGCAGCACCTCCCACTTCTATTAGGTATATTTTTAAATCCACCCGAGAGAAGTTTTATTTTTGCAAATAGAATTTGAACCTCTCAAATTTGTAAAAATATTTATAAAAAAACATCACTGCCACAGAGAGACCTCTAACTTCAGTGGACACGAAAAGCTTGGTCCCTTGATACAGTAAGAAGTAGCACTAATGCTCACTATGGAAGCTGGAAAGAAGCCCACAGATTGGTTGTAGTCAGGAAGCAAAACAAGACAAGGCATTCTGGGAACCCTAAACATTCAAATGTCCATGTTATAATTGAATAAACTCCTAGTTTCCCTTTCTGAGTGCACAAATAAAGTACAAATTTCAAAATGCCCAAATGCGAACACCTATAAACTTACATGTGCAATGCAGGGCAGGCAAATATAGAGGATGCTTTTGAAAATGTGGCCCTAAAAGTCTATTCTTTCAGTTTCAATTTAATGTATTAATTCAAATTATTTGTCTATGCCAGATTCATTACAAATTGAAACTGCAAGATTATAGTTATTGTGCTTATTCAGCTAAGATCTTCCCCTCTACCCCTTATTTAAAAAGTGAAAAGTTTTGTGCTTCCTTGCTTTCTGAGTACTTACTCTTAAGAATGATCCTGCATTCCACATCCTCTCTCTTATTTTTAGAAATCAAAATTAGAGGCAAATGCATTTAGTCTTTTCCCACATAATACCATTACATTTCTGTAGCTGGCACTACCATTTTCTTTTTTTAGAATGATCAGAGAAACACAAAAAGGAAAGGCACTTGTACTTCTTGTATATTTAACTATGTTGTTACAAAGCAAGGAGATTTTCACTTCTGTTTCTGGAGATTAACTTTTATGGCACTTTAATAATACAGATTTTAGACTGCCAATCACAGTAGCAGCTAGGTGCTTATTAACAGCAAACATTTTAAAAATAAAAATTGCTGCAATTAAAAGCCACTTTCATTCCCCCCCAGGAATAAAATATAAAACAGGAAAATCAGATAAAAATTAAACCAAATAAAAACTAAGTCTATGCTGCTCTGAGCTTGCTAGACTAAGGTTTTGAAGGAGCTCGCAAGGAAGCAAACTCCACATATGGAGACCTTCAACTGAGAAAGTTTTACTGCCTATGGAGGAGTCTCTAATTCCAGGCAATGGCAAGAAGCTGATCTTAAATGATATGATAGGGCATGGAATGAGAAGCAATCTCTCAAAGGGTTTGGATACAGAACATTCAAAGAAATAAAAGCTATCAAAATCTAGAATTGTATCAGGAAGCCAATGCAAAGACTTCAACACAGCGACATACCTGTATTCTGTACTAGCTGGAGCTCCTGGATAAGCTTCATAAACAAACATAATCAGAGTGCCCAACCAGCAGTCTCTATGGGAAATGACAAAGGCTGGAAAACCACTGCTATGCCTATATTAAAGAGGGAAGGCCACAGCCTCCTGATTAGCTATAGATTATGAAAGTCACTGAGACACATCAAAGAATCGAGGAGCATCAATGATTCATAGGGCCCGGACGTTGTAAACTATTCACCTTTAACATGGTAATACACTTGTAGAAGTTTTATCTAGAGCTGAACAGAAGGCTGCTCAGATCAAAACTTGAATAACTCTCTATAGAAGTATATAAACCCCTTTTCAGATTAATTGCTTCTACTTACAAAATTCTGTGCAACACAGCATATATTGTGTAATTAAATTACGAATTGACTGTTTCCCAATAAAGAAATTTCAGCTGTTTCAGTAACGCAGCATTTTGACTTCCATCTATAAAACTAATCTGCTGACTGTGAATACATAAAAATTGATTTACCTGGAGCATTAACACAACCGTCTTTACCACATTCCATTGAGATTTTCTGCCATCGACTATCACAGTAAATCCTCTAGCTTTACACTTTTCACTAAGACAAAAAAGAAATACTTTTAGAAAACAGTAAAACTCGAGAACAAAATGTCAGATATCACAGTGATTAGCTTGGCTATTACTGACTTTCATCACAACCATTTTAAAAGTAGGACACTGCTATGGAATTTTGCAATTTTACTTACTACAAATCTTCCCTTAAAAATTGAAGTATGTTCACACTTGTATTGCTCAGGCATACTTGTTTATTATTGTACCATACTAGCAATTTTTTAAACAGCATTAATATTCCAGAAAATGTATCAAATATTTATTATATTTTGTGTTTATATTGCAATTCCTCTTATCAATGATTATAAAGTGCCTTATAAACATTACACAAATAAATATCACAAAATCCCTGTGAGGTAGTACAGTATTTTATAGATGGGTAACAGAGGCATAGAGAGGTTAATTTTCCTAAGGTCACCCAGGAAGTCTGTTGCAGTGAAGTGAATACAACTTCCATGTCCTGTTCCTAAATCACTTGATCTAGGTCACAATTCAGGAGAACATTTAGGCTAATGCTTAATTTCAAACATGCACTTAAGTGTTCTTCTGAATCAGGGCCCTTAGTACAACATACAAAAAGCCAGCTAGAAGAATACAGACTTTGCAAGGAGATATAAAAGGGGAAAATGTAGTTCAAATTGACAGTATTTATTTACTACCTTTTTAACTTAACAACTTTAAGTACAAAATATATAATTTTCAAAGAAGTATATATTCATATAAAAAATGTTGAAAGAACATTTAAGGTTACAAAGTCAAGTGCTCAAAGGTTAGGAAATGCCAGCATTAAGGTTGTCTGTGCCCGGTGTCTGTATCCTCCTTCTTGCCTAGGTGTCAGCAAGGGAAACATACAAAATACAGAAAATCTCTCTCCATGCTCCCAATTCCAGTGCCAGGCACCACAGCTTCTAGCAACACAAAGAGTCCTGCTCAGCGCCTATGGCTCGGGCTAGGGCATGCTTGTCCAGATGGAACATTCAGAGAATTTAGCTGCTGGTGTCTAACAAACCTTCACTGAGCACATGCATATGGCAATTTTCAGAAGCTTATAACTTGGACAAATTTTGGTGGACTCAGGGTAAGTCCCTGCTTTAAACATGAAGGCTCTAGAGCAGTGATCCCCAAACTGGAGTTTGCAAACCCTTGGGGGTTTGTGAAATGTATCAGGGGGTTCTCAGAAAAAATTCTGTAATGGCAGACGGAGCCATCCCTAGGGACCCCAGGCATGGGGGGAAGCAGCCGGGACCCTGGCGTGTGGGGCGGGCAGCCCGAGCCCCGTGGAGCGCGGGGCCATCAGCTGGGACCCTGGGTGCGCAGGCGGCAGCTGGGACCCTGTCCCTGGCAGACAGGGGAAGTTCCGCGGCATGAGGGGCAGAGTGGGAGGGGGAGCCATGCTGTATCTGGGGGACCATCCAGGCTAATTTTTCCCTGGCCCCGCACCCCCCTGCTGCCGGAAGAAAAAGTGTTTGCGCACCAAATCAGCCAGGGCCGCCCAGAGGATTCAGGGGGCTTGGGGTCTTCGGTGGCGGGGGTCCTTTTGCTCCGGGTCTTTGGGGCACTTCAGCGGCAGGTCCCAGAGCGAGTGAAGGACACCCGCCGCCAAATTGCTGCCGAAGACCCGGAGCGGAAGCAGCCCCTGCCGCCAAAGACCCGGAGCGGAAGGAGCCCCTGCCGCCAAAGACCCGGAGCGGAAGGAGCTCCGGGTCTTCGGCAGCGGGTCCTTCATTCGCTCCGGGTGTGTTCGGCGGCACTGAAGGACCTGCCGCCGAAGACTCGCCGAAAACTCTCGTGGGGGCCCCTGAAAGGCCCGGGGCAAATTGCCCCACTTGCCTCCCCCCCCAGGCAGCCCTGAAATCAGCTGGAACCAAGGTCATTGTAGCCAATGTGGCGGTAACGACCCTCAGTTACTCCATACTCAGTCATTCTCGGTAGTGTGCGATTTTGCTTCAATGAGACTTGAGTGAATCTTCTCATTTACTAGTTTGTTCGTTTGTTAGCGTTCTCAGTGTGTTATTTTTATTTGAACTGTTGGACACGTGGCTGAAAACGGAAAGTGTAAAGACACGAAAAAACGAACGTTCGACATCAGCTAGTGTTTCATCAAGTCCAAAGTATGGAAAATCTAAGTCAAATGATCATGATGGTCCTGGAAAGTCGCTTATGAAGAAAAGAAAATATGACAATGATTATATAAAATATGGCTTTACAGCATTGGTGAGAAAGAGAGTGTACAAAACCAGAGTGCATAATTTGTGGTGACGTTCTAGCAAACAGCAGCCTCAAACCTTCTCTACTTCAGCACCACTTAGAAACTAGACACCCCACACAACTCGACAAGCCTGTTGATTTTTTCAAGTGAAAATTAGCCAAGTGGAAAAGTGACATTACCAGTTTTGTATCCAAAGCAAGTACTGATAACAAAAATACACTTGAAGTGTCATACCGAGTGAGCTATCGAGTAGCAAAAGCATCAGAGGCCCATACCATAGCACAGAGCTTGATTGGTCCATGTATAAAAGACGTAGTTCATTGCATGCTCAGAGAAAAGGCTGCAAAAAGGATTGACGTAGTACCTTTCATAGAATCATAGAATATCAGGGTTGGAAGGGACCTCAGGAGGTCATCTAGTCCACCCCCCTGCTCAAAGCAGGACCAATCCCCAGACAGATTTTTGCCCCAGATCCCTAAATGGCCCCCCTCAAGGATTGAACTCACAACCCTGGGCTTAGCAGGCCAATGCTCAAACCACTGAGCTATCCCTCCCCCCTTTGTCCAATAATACGTTGCCGCAAAAAATTAATGACGTCAAGTAATGTAGAGACCACAATTGTACATAGAGTGAAAAATAGTCCATATTATGCTATACAGTTGGATGAATCAACTGATGTTGCTAATCTATCTATTTTGCTAGTGTTTGTACGTTATGTGAATGAAGGTATGGTTGAAGAAGACTTGTTTTTTTGCTGACCATGGAAAGAACATACAACTGGAAAAGATATCTTCAATCTGACTAATGCACATTTTCAGGAAAAGGAAATAGTTTGGTCTCATTGCCTAGGCATTTGCACTGATGGGGCCACATCAATGACAGGGAAGTACACTGGATTCATAGCTCAAACAAAAAAGGTTGCATCAAACGTCTCTTGGACTCATTGCAGTATCCATAGACAAGCTCTCGCAGCAAAACACAAGCCTGAGGGTCTGAAGGAAGTGCTGGACAATGCAGTGAAAATGGTGAATTTCATAAAATCATGACAAATTCCAGAATATTTCACGTACTTTGTGAAGAAATGGGTAGTGTACACAATTTTTTGTTGCCCCATACCGAAGTTAGATGGCTCTCACGTCGCAAAATCCTTGTGCACTTGCTTGAGCTTAGAATGGAAATCCTTGTTTTTTTCAACAGCCACCCTTTCCACCTCACCAGCTGTATGGAAAATCATGTCTGGCTCCAGAGCCTAGCTTATTTAGCAGACATTTTCTTGAGGATTAATGACCTAAACTTAGCTCTTCAAGGCCTCACTAACAGTTTTCAACATGCAAGACCAAGCTGAATCCATGATAAAGAAGTCGCAGTTCTGAGAAAGGTGTTTGGAAAACAATCAAATTGAGTGTTTCAGTACTCTTCATGACTTCCTAACAGAACATAAGCTTTGGTTGAATCAGTGCATTAAAACCAATATAAATGCACACCTAAAAGGACTTTGCACAATGTTCAGGGAATACTTTCCAGCTATGTCAGGCAATAATGACTGGATTCGCAACCCCTTTGATGATACCACTCTCTCAACAAAGATATTGAGCACTGAGGAAAAAGAGAAATTGATTGAGATCTCCTGTGATTACGAACTGAAAAGGAGTTTCAGAAGTCTGTCATTGATCAACTTTTGGCTGAGTTTAAGAAACGGGTACCCCCTGCTGGCAGAAAAAGCTACTATCATTTTGTTACCGTTTTCAACAACATACTTGTGCGAGAAAGCATTTTCCTCGTATGCACATCTGAAAACCAAATACAGAAGCAGACTCAATGCCGAACCAGATCTGAGACTATCTTTCTCCAGAGGTTCCGGACTTCCAAGAGCTATGCAGATCAAAGCAAGCACATCCATCACACTGAGGAGATTTAAACTTCAAGACTCCTTATGAGAAATGGAAAGGGAGGAGGAGATTTTTTGCTGTTTCTAAAATTAAACAGATTGCTACTGTTGTTTTTAAAATTATTATGAAGAACAAGTTTAAGCTTTGTTATAGTCGTGCGTTGTTCACCTGGATTGCTCAAGACCCGAATGCTTGTGGGAGGAACTCTTCATTTAAGTTGGCTTCTTAAATACCTTCATGCTCCTTGATGAAACATAACAGGCTTAATTAACGTGATACGAGCTACAAAAGTGAAATCTTGAAAGAATGTTGCCGTTTTCATAATGTAATAAAATTAATAATGTAATGAGAAATAATAATGTAATAATAAATAGCGTGTAATAAATGTGTCATTAAAAAAAACACATTATTTCCAAGATCACTGCTTCTATAATTTATGCTCAGGTAAGGGAGAAAATCCCTGGAAACTTTCATTTTTAGGAGAGGGTTCCTGAGATTTGGTATTTTCGTGAAAGGGGTTCACGGGTTGTTAAAGTTTGGGAACCACTGCTCTAGAGCTTCTCGGTGAAATGACTCAGCATGGGAAGTTTCAGTCTCAACAGTTAAAAGTTCAGCGAGTGATAAGCAACTGAGAACATTGGATAGCATTAACTAACGATGCACACTAGTGCCAGCTCTGACTAGAAATTGTTTAGTAAGACATTCTAGTCATTGTTCAAATACATACAATATTACTACATGTATACAGTTTTAGTTTACTATAATTGCACCATTATGGGACTGAGATGGATTTACTATCACTTATAATGAGCTGACAAGTGTACTTAAAGAAAAATGGTGTGCATATACTATGTTTTTTTTAAAAATCAACATATAGTACCCTTGCCAATTTTAATTTATTTTTTAATAAAAAAAATGTTTAGCTCCTGAAAATTTACATATGGAGCACGCCTACTACTACAATAATCCCATTGATTTCCAATACAGTTACTCATAGTAGCAAGCAGTATGCTAGGTAGTAAGCATTTTCAGGATCAGAACTTTAGCCTACATTATGGATAAGAACCAACTAATCAGCGGGGGTGGAGGGGTCAATTGGAGTGGTAGAAAAATATTCATAAGCATATTTCACTTTCTTTTTAGAACAAAAACAATTAGTCAATTTTTAGTTTATGAATAAACTAATTTCCAACATGGCTGCCATTGTGTACCTGGATTTTACTTTATTTATATTTAAATGGCACCTCCTGAAGACATGCATAAGATTTTCCAGGGACCCCACTGAAAATTAGGTTGACTGTTTGCAATGTCACAGCCAGAGCAAGTTCTGAAAGCCAAGTTATAACTAGAAGATTTATATAGGAGCTGACACAACCCAACCTTGAATACAGCAAACACAAATAGTGTCATGATCATATTCCTTTGAAATATTGTTTTCTTAAGGTCAATGGAAACAAACAACAGCATTTGTATATTCCATCACCTATTAACCCACAAAAAACAACAAATTATCCAATTCTGAAAGGTTAAATAAAATGTTTAAACACAATGCATTTAAGCTTTAAAAGAAATTGGTAAAACTGATTTGTGCATTAGAACAGTGAAGCCTGCAAACTCCATTGACAGGGCATTGAAGGACATGAAATATTTCTGCATTTATCTTTTCTTGCACTTTAAAAAAAAATTATATTTTAAATCATATCATATATCATAACAAAGACACCTCTACTCAATAGCTAAGAATTTGTTTTAAAAATCCACAGCAGTATTTCATGGATGTTGTACAAATCAAAGAAATTTAACTTCAACACTATGAAAGTCTGGCCTGCCACAAACCATTTCACATTAATAAAAGAAAAAATTGGAGTTACACCACCAGCTACTGAAGTTAGTGAGGCATAATTTTGAGCCAGTCTATGTTAAACAATGTATAACTTCAGGTCCAGTTCTGCAAACCATCCACTGATGGAACTCCCATACAAGTCAACAGGACTACTCTCACAGATAAGACCACTCATGTAAAGCTTTAAAGAATTAGGCTTGATATTTGTTGGAAACGCACAAGCCTGGTTTGGGGACAAAATGCTAACTCACAAGCTTTTTAAAGCCTTCCAGTAGAGCACAAAGAATCTTTAATATTTAAGCAAAACACTTTTTTTAAAAATAAATTCTTTCTACTATTAAACCAACAGTAAATCAGGATGGTCTCCCATATTATTATTCTGCATGACTGTCAACACCAATGGTGGGAATGTCAAACTTTATTTTCATAGGTGTTTCACAGTTTACACATGGTACGAGCAATGCTTATTGTGAATTTTCAGATAGCTTTAAGCAAAATAAGTGCAATATATATCACAGCTAGATAGTAAAACAACTAATTTTGGTAGAATACTTATGTCTACATTTATTCAACAAACAGAACCAAACCCTGAAGTCAATTAGACTACTTCCATGAATAAGGTTAGCACAATTTTCACCCATATTTTTGTAAAAGTTCCAACTCTCTTTTTTTTTTTAAACAAAACACAAATGTACAATTAACAAGCATGTAACTAATTAAGGAGTACAAGTAAATTATTCAATCAAGCTTTACAGGAGTGACCTGAGTGTCTCAGGTTTCTTTTAGTAATATTCATTTTTCTTCTCTTTGGTCTTGACTTTGGGGCCAGATCATTAGTCTATATATTTGAAAAGATCTGATACTCCCATTAGCAAAAAAAAAAAAAAAAAAAAGGCATAAAGCATTTTTATTTAATTATGCTAACATCTCTTTCTCTCGCTCTGTTATAGTTGGTCCTTTAACCATGTTGGAAACATGAGCATTCAGTTGTGGAGGGGAAAAAATCAAACAAAATGATAAAACTAAGATTTGAGGATGACTTGCCAGTTCTGTTGGATAATTTCTGCCCCCCCATCACCAGATCCAACCAAATAAATTAATATCTGGCCAAATAAATATAGATCTGAACCTGCAGTTTTTCCACAAGCAAATCTCCCACAGAAGTTAATAATTTTACTATCAAACCCATAGTTAATGGATAGAATCCATTGAACTCTGGCCCAAATTCAGCAAAACAATTATAGCATTTTTTTAACTTTAAGCATGTAAGTAATCCCACTCACTTCAATGAGACTTCATACATGCTTAAAATTAAGCACAATTTAAGTGCTTCAGTGAATCTGGGCCTGTATGAATAGAACGCTTGCAAAAAACAAAAAACAAACAAACAAACAAAAACCTATTTTCTGCCTGAAAAGTCCCACCAATTCCAATGACTAGCCTTTTTTAATGTTGCAGTTAAAGTATAGTCGCTAGTTAGTTTACACCACAATTATCAGAAAGAAAAGTTACTGCACGTATTCTAACAATGCAATGGTGAAATACATCAGACAGAAAAAAACAAGCAGGATAATTAAAAGAAACTACCACATATCTTTTAATTTACTATGTTATTTGTGTTTTAAGTTGTTATAATGAAATCAAATGAGATCACATTATAGTATAATCCAGGGCTAGTCAAAAGGGAGACCACGGGCCAAATCCAGACCACCACACACTTGAACGGACCACAAAATCTTTTTATCGTCGTCATTAATGTTATTGAAGTGTGAAAAATGTTTCTCTGGAGTCTGGCGCTTGACTATATGTTGACCAAGAAATGTGGACGTTGACAAAAAATAATTGACTATTCCTGATTACTATGTAAAATATGTTTTGTACTGGAAGATAAAAATATTTAGTGCTTTTAAGAAACACCTTTAGAGTCACTTAGTCACCTTGGAATGCTTAGCAGATAGTCTAGGGTAACACTCAGCTCATCCATGTTTGTCTGTTCAAGGCATAATGGAATTGTCAGAATGAGGCCACTTCGTCTGTCCTTTCCTCCTATTTAAAAAAAAAAGGCATTACAAAGATTTAATGTCATTTTAAGATAAAAATAAACATTTTCAGCTACATAGTCTCAAACTACATGTTACTTGTGTCTAAAACTGCTATAAAGATTACAAGTGAACAAAAGTGCAGTGAGTTGTGGGTAGTCCTGTAATTAAAGAACATTTTGTGAAGCATATCTTGGACCTTAAAGCAAAGTTACATAATAGACTAAACAATGTATTTGTAACGTACCAGTAAATGACATGCTCAAAACACAGGGTTTGGTCACGAGGTTACCTTAATGCAAAACATAGTTAATAATATATAACAACTTTGAACACTTACTGAAAAGACATTGAGATTTTTTAAGACTATAAATTTACATTAAGGCCCCCAATCTAGGAAGGTACTTTAGCATATACTTGCTTTCAATAGAACCATTAATGTGCTTGAAGTTAGGCACATGCTTACATACCTTGCTGAATCAAGTCCTAAAAGGTGGAAATGTAGAGCATGTGACCAAATTATTTTTTAAAGGGTGTCTGAAGTTAAGCTCCTAAAGCCATATTAATGGCCATATTTTCAGAATTACTAAATACCCAAGAACCCACAATGGCCTGTGTATCTAGATCGGAACAACAGTAAGTACATTGTATAGCTTCTGTTAGCATACAGCAGATTTTCATCCAAATATAAAGAAACAACCAATATTTTAAGGTCAAAACACACAAGATTTAAGGCCTATTTTCATAGGCAAAGATCACCCAGAACTCTCACTGAAGTGTTGAGAGCTGAGTGCTCTGAAAATCGGGTGCTTTATGTTTTATCCATAACACTTTTTAATATGTAGGGAAAGGAATTCATAGTCATTTCACTAGATCTCATTAAGTGATGAACCTTCAGTACTGAGGGGTCGACTCTTGACTCCATCGCCCACTGTTTAAAATTCTCAAACAAACACCATCATGCTTTCTCCCATGCTTTCCCCTCACACTTGGGACGAGTTCCCTGTAAACATTCCCAAAGTCATTTCTTTGTTCTCGTTCAAATCCTGTGTTTGTACAGTGCCTAGCACAATAGGGTCCTAGTCCAGAACTAGGACTCCTAGGTGGTACAATAATTCAAAGAAATACAGCAGAACCCTGTTTATCCCGTCTAATTGGGACCCGGGCCAGATCAGATAATCAAAAAAATGGATAAAGCAGAGAATGGGAAAGTACAGTGCTGTCCCGCCATCTAGTGGCCACAGGAGATATCTCCCCCTTCTGGTCGTGTGTCCATGTGTTGTCCAGTTAACACAGAAAACCAGATAATGGAGGATCAGATAAACCGGGTTCTACTGTAACAACAGCAACAACAACTTAAGAAAAAGGGACTTCCACGTTTGCTCTCAATAAAGATGAGGCACTGAAGTTAAAATATACTTTACATTTGATATCACACCACAAATTATAAAAAGAACAGGAGTACTTGTGGCACCTTAGAGACTAACAAATTTATTAGAGCATAAGCTTTCGTGGGCTACAACCCACGAAGAAGTGGGTTGTAGCCCACGAAAGCTTATGCTCTAATAAATTTGTTAGTCTCTAAGGTGCCACAAGTACTCCTGTTCTTTTTGCGAATACAGACTAACACGGCTGCTACTCTGAAACCACAAATTATGTAAACCATTGACCAAACAAATGTTTTTATCTTATTTGAAATGGCTGTTTAAGCCACGTGGTAGATGCCCACAATACTAGATACTAACAATATATGGCCAGGGCCTATTCCTTTGTTGGGAAAGAACCCTGGTTGGGTGTAGAGCTAGTTCTATGCCATCCCCTCAATGTACCCCAGCATAGGGGGTATGTCAAGGATATGCTGGGGGCAGAAGGGCATGCGACCAGTGCAATGGCCCTCCTTGAGAGCAATTAACATAAGCAGGCAAAACTTAGAGCAGTCATTTGTTCTAAATTGCAAGTGTCCAAACCCAGCCACCAGCTGCCCCCAGGATCTTGGGTTTAACGGGAAAGGTGACAAAGCCACCTTTGGTCTCCTATTGAGGTGCATGGTCCCAAACTCCAGCTCATTCAAAGACTGTCCCAGATTGTTGGTTTTTTCTGTTGCTCTTCAGAACCCTGTGCTGTGAGACTAAGAAGAATCACATCAGCTCTGCCTTACAGCTGCTTGGGGAGAGTTATGAGCAACAGAAGAGAGGCATGCTGAACTATTCACTAGCGAGAAGGGCAAAACACAAAGGCAGAAGATGGGCAGAGTAGCAGACATATATCCATTACAGCAAAATAGAATGAAGGGCAGGTAAAGTAACAGAAGTGTGCCCATCATATACTACAATCATAGGTGCCAGGAGGCTCAGAGCAAGTTTGGGGAAAATCAAAGGGTATCTCATTATTAGACCTACTAGCCATAGGCTGATATGGAATATGGAGCCACCAAAACAGGGGCAGCATTTAGTCTAGGAATTGCTGCATTCTCCTCCTTCTCAGTTGCTGGGTGGGACAATAGCTCTCACCTGACTGTTGTCCCTGGACATATCTCTCTTTACCCGCCATCACACAGGGCCGCCTAGAGGGGGGGGCAAGTGAAGCAATTTGCCCCATGTCTCGCAGAGGCCCTCATGAGAGTTTTCAGGGGCCCCCACGAGAGTTTTTGGCGGCAATTCAGTGGCGGGTCCTTCACTCGCTCCAGGACCCGCCGCCGAAGTGCCCCGAAGACCCAGAGCAGAAGGACCCCCGCCGCCGAAGACCCCAGGCCCCCTGAATCCTCTGGGCGGCCCTGCCATCACATATCAGTTCTACCACTCACATTCCCATAGTATAGCATTGCAAGATAACAGTTTGACATGCAAAGTCTAATGGATGCCCTGTTTCCAGTGCTAGTTACTGAGCCACTGATGTAACATAAGCAAAGCTGCAAGGATTGAACAGAATTTTATATCTTTGCACTTGGATCTTTTCAGCAACCATCTTCCTGAGAAACTGTATTTCAGGCTGAAAACATGCTGCTTATCTAATTTTTTATAATAAAATAAAGTACATGGAAATGAACAGATATAAACTGCAGTATGATTTACAAGTTAGCCCAACAGCTTTTTAAGCCACCACTGTGGCCTTATAATATTTTTCTATCCTTCGGCTTTTTTTCAAATGTTCCACATCTGCATTAATAAACCAGTTTCAAAGGAAACTGTAAATTTCAGTAGCTTTAAAGGTGCTCTGATTTTCTTTGCCATTGCTTACTGGGATAAAAGATTTTTTTAATGTATAAACCTTTTTGTAAAATCCCTCAGGATACTGAGAGGGGCTCTTTTCCAAGATAAGCAGAGATGCAGGTGACATAACTTGGCCGTTTATACAATTAGTGTTGGAATTAACTGCAATAATAGTTAAAAGTCTGTTCTTTTTCAAAGCCATTCAAAGCCCAAAGCTGGAATTAAAGATCCAGCGATGATATCTGGAATATAAGACAACTGGGCATATTCCACATCCCTCACAAAGGACCAGATTCTGCACATCTTATTCATATAATTAGCCACTTTAGGTTCAATCAGACTTCTTGAAGCAAGAAAGGTGGTGTTGTTTTTTGCCCCTTGGAAGTTATCCATGAAGGTTATAGTAGTTTTCTATCTTTCTAACCATGATGGCCCAAGAGAATGCTAACCTAGATTGTTGATAACCAGCTATAGTGGGGCTCAGCAGTCTGAGCGGTGTAAATTGTGTTTCCAAGGACCCTTTTTTAATTTTACCATCCTTGTTGACACCTTCTTTCCCAGGAACGGGCAAAGGAGGGAACTGAGGGGCTCTTGAGTATGGGTTGTTCCCTCGCCCAGAAACCAGTAAGCACTTGTAGGACAGTTCCTGCTAGAGTCTTCTCCATTCTGTAGCTCACTGTTTTGAGCAGCAAAAGCTGCAGACAGCTGCCTTTGCCTCTTCTCTTCCTGAACAGCAGGGGCTACTGAAAGCCCAACCAGTAACAAAGTAGGGGTATGAAATGAAAAAAAGGAAGGAAGGAGGGAACTGGATCAATATTGTTCAGAAGTTGAAGGGGCTGCCTTTACCTTTTAGCTTGAGTCTGAGTGCACTTTAAAAAAAAGCAGGTTTCTCTTCTCCAGCTATATTGCTTACAAATATATTAAATTGAACAAATAAGAGCAAAATAGTATTTGTCTTAGAATCTGAAACCATTGTAATTCAAGTGTAAGTCAAAAGCCATGTTTCTCCACTGATAGACTGTCTTCACAAAGTTCTCAAAAACAAGAACAAAAACACTAAATAAGGAAAGAAGTGCTTCTTAAAACATCAAACAAAATATGGTCTTCCACCATCAAAAACCAAACCACACTTCTTCTAAGAGGCAGGAGGATATATCCATCTCCAATACTGCATTTAGCTCTGAGCAAGCAGACAGCAGAAAAAAAAAAAAAAAAAAAAAAAAGCATGGCCCACCCAAAAAAAAGAAAAAAAAAAAAAAAAAAAAAAAACAGACAAGCATGGCCCATCCACAAAAGCGGACATCAAAGAAATTGTTTTGGAGCTAAGCTCCATGAAGGCTGAATTCAAGCAGTAGTTACAGATCTTAAAAATGGATGCAGGATGGAAAAATTAGCAGACCAAATGAATGAGCAAAGTACCACTGTCACATACGTAGCTGACAGGATTAAAACAAAACAAACAGAAGATGAAGGGATTTGGAGCTGAAACTCAAAGACCTACATAAAAAAAACCACAAACAGCAAATGAAGAATAAAGATGTCCCTGAAGGGAGTGGAAAAAGGAACCCTACAGTACTTGTAGAGGTTCTATTTAAATAAATTCTAGTCAGAGAAGAAAACATCTATATTCAAGCCCATTGTGCTTTCTTCCACCAGATCACTTCAGGAATCGGTCCCAGAGAGACTCAATCAGCTGTCTCCATTACTATGCCAACAAGGATCAAACCATAAGAAAAACCAAGGAATAAAGGATCCTTTAATGGTCCAAGGGTACAGAATTGCAATATACTGGTCCGTCAAACTTAACCTTAAAAAGAGGCAAGATCTCTGCTGCATTTTGTCACATACCACTGAGATTTTCCTTGAAACCGCGCTTCTCACATAAGCCGCATCTACTTGAGCAAAAATATTGCTTCTCTTCCCCTCAGGGCAAATATTTTTTTCCAACAACAGTTGACTGTTTTAATACAGGTAAAGATTCCCTCCACCCCTACTAACACAGAGCTAGTACCAAAGAGTTGAATACAGACTATTTCCAATGCCTTCTTTTCCTTTTGTCACTGATAATCAATCCTTCATGAGCTCAGCTGCTTGTTTATGTGTTGAGCAACACCAGATCTGGTGTGACAGGGAGAGAGGATACTGAAACTGATTTTAGCAATAAAATTAATTGGCTACACTCATTATAGTACAACACTAGGAGTGATGCCCCATTTTCTGTAGAAATAAATTCATTCCTTCAACTAGGCAAACTGCCACTTGACCATCATTCTCAATTAATTCACATGGAAACCGAACTGACTTTCAAAACAAAGAATGTCTCCCACTTTTCAAATAAAAAAAAGTCACCCAATACAGCTGAGTTTTAAAACTAACAAAACTGGTTAGTTGGATACCACCAAAGGAAATGAGGGAAAATTGCTATAAATTTCACGCTTCCACCAGACTAAGGGATTATAGCATAGTATCGTTATTTTGCATACCAAACCTTTGTCGACAAAACTGCAGTGTGTAGACAAGGCCTTACAGAAAATCTTACCTCCGTTTATTCAGCATATAGTAGGAATCACTTAATATGTTGCAAATGTGTGAAAAATTGTGAATGAAAATACATCTTTTAATTGAAATTGTCATTTTTTTAAAGCCTGCTTATGGCGTCAGTCACTTCAGCAAGCAGTCAGTCACCAGGTATATTAGGAATCATGTCAAAAAGATTGCAAAACCAGTTCTCATTTTGCTTTGAATGTGTATTTTACAATCAGAAGAACTATTTTGTAAATACTAGAACTGGTTAAAAATTTTGTTCAAACTTTTCCAAACACTATCTGGAGAAAAAATTCATTTTTTTAAAATTGGCAGTTATTCTACAAAAAAAGTCTAAATATTTTGGGTTATTGGTTGTTTAGTCATTCTGCCTTTCCTCCTTTTTAATGGAAAAAAAGGGGGGACTCAAGAATTGGAAAATTATTTTTATTTTCAGGTTCTTGATTTTGTTTTGTTTTTAAGTGGAAAATTTTCAAGTTTTCCATGAAACATACTTGTTTTCCAACCAGCTCCAGCTAAATACCAAACAGTTGAAGTTTTACATCCTGTGTTATAAGGAGGGCTGCAGTACAAAGTTTGCAGTTGCCATGCTTCCTTTTGACTCTCTCAGGGTATATCTACCCTGCAATAAAACACTTGTGACGATGCTGACATAATAAAACCACCTCGATGAGTGGCAAAGAGCTTTTTGCGACAAAGTTAGAGTGAGGCAGTGTTAGTGTGCTTACTTATGTCGCCCTAAGTGGCCTTCAGGAGGTGTCCCACAATGCCCATCATGACCACTCTGGTAAGTAGTTTCTACTCCTTTGCCCTGCAGCCAGCTACACAGGCATGCACCCCTCCCCCTTTAAAGCCCCAGGAATTTTGGAAATTCCACTTCCTGTTTGCTCAGCGTGGACAGCTCACATCACAACTTCCCAGCTGACCATGCCAGCTTTCTGCAGCAAATGTGCTCCCACCCGGAGTACACCAGAGTTGCTGGATTGGTTGGGTCTGTGGGGAGAAGAGGCTGTGCAGTCGCAGCTCCAATCCAGTCGTAGGAACTTTGATACATACGAGCAGATTGCTCCTGGTATTGACAAGAAGGGGCATGAAAGGGACACACAGAAGTGCCGGGCTAAGATCAAGGAGCTGAGACAGGCGTACCAGAAGGCAAGGGAGGCCAACGGTCACTCTGGTGCGGCACTGAAAACATGCTGCTTCTACAAGGACATGTTTTGAGAAGTGCTGCAATCATCTGATCAGGCCAATAGCGAGCACAGACCATGGAGAGACACAATAAATGAAAAACTAGAAATGGATAGCCAGGAGAGGGGACAGGGGAAGGAGCAAATAATAGAGGGTCAGGAGCTGATGATAAAGCTCATGGAGGACCAATCATAGATGCTCAGGTCCCTGATTGCGCTGCAGTTGGAACACATGCACGCTTGACTCCCCTGCACCCATACAGAACTGCATTCCATGCCCTCCCCAAACTCCCCACACACATTCCTTGCACATTCCCAGCCAATCACAGTACCCCTTGTACTCCAACCCTAGGAACATTTTCCGTAACAGCTGGACTTACACACAGCTGTGAGATCCTCATTTCAGAGAGTGTTGCTCACTTTCATGAACCTTGTAAGAAATGTTAATATGTGTATTACTGTTTAATAAAAATTTAGTCTTACAAAGACAATGATGTTTTATTTGTGACCTACATACTGGGGTTGCAGCAGAAATTCATACACAGTGGCAATGGGCACATTTACAGACTACAATTAATTCTCAGGCAGGAATTGTTATTCTAGGTGGCAAGTAAATAAGCCTGTCTAAATGCATTACAGAAAGACACATGACTGGGGCTCATTGCCAAAACGCTGCTTCAAAAACTCCCTGATTCGAATAGCCCCCCGTTGAGACCCTCTAATAGCCCTGGTATCTGGTTGCTCAAAATCAGCCGCCAGGTGATCCACCTCAATGTTCCACTCCTCGGGAAACGTCTCCCCCTTGGCTTCTCAAATGTTATGCAGAGCACAGCAGGCTGCTATGACCATGGGACTATTTTCCTCATTGAGGTTCAGCTTGCCAAAAAGGCAGTGCCAGAGACCGTTTAAATCACCAAACACACATTCTATGGTCATTCTGGACCTGCTGCTGTCAATGTTTCCGATGTAAGGCTTCATGGACCCAGAAGTAAAGGGTAGGCTGGGTCTCCCAGGATCACTATGGGCATTTCCACATCCCCTATTGGAATCTTCTCATCCGGAAAGAAAGTCCCTGCATGCAGCTTTCTATACAGGTCAGTGTTCCTGAAGATGAATGCATCATGCACCTCCCTGACCACCCCACGCTGATGTCAGTGAAATGACCCTGGTGATCCACCAGCACCTGCAATACCATACAGAAGTAGCCCTTTCTGTTGGTGTATTCCATCACAACATGGTCTGGGGCCAAAATTGAGATATGCATGCCATCTATCACCCTGCCGCAGTTAGGGAATCCCATTGCTGCAACGCCATCCACTATTTCCCATACATTGCCCAGAGTCACAGTCCTTTGTAGCAGGAGGCAATTAATGGCCCTGCATACTTGCATCAACACAACCTCGACAATGGGTTTCTGATCTTCAAACTGATTCACGACTAACCAGTAGCAGACTGAAGTTGCCAGCTTCCAAACAGCAATCGCCACATTCTTTGCCACTACTAAGGCAGCTCTCATTTTGGTGTCCTGACGCTGCAGGGCAGGGATGAGCTCCGCATGCCGTTCAAGGAAGGTGGCTTTGTGCATACAAAAGTTGTGCAGCCACTGCTCGACATCCCATGCTTACATCACAATCTGATCCCACCACCCAGTGCTTGTTTCCCCAAGCCCAATAGCGACAGTCCACCATATGCAGCTGCTCCATGAATGTCAACATCAATCTTGAATTTTTTCTTTCCATGGCACACAGCAGGGCAGGCAGCATGGATTCCTGTTCAGATTCACAGCTCATGAAATACTGCAGGGTCAGCCACGTTGTGTTCTTAACGCTCATCACAAGACTGGTGAGCAGTGCAGGATCTATGCTTTCAGGCAGAGATGGCAGACGCAACTTTACAGGGGCAGTTGAAAAACAGCACAAAACGTAGTCAGAAGCCCTTGGAATTGTGGGACAGAGAAAATTGCATCATGGGGCAGTAATCCCATTCCCATGATGCATTTTGATCCATTCCCAGAACTCTTAGCGGAAGAAGGTGGTAATTTGCATAATGGGATAGCTACCCATGGTGTACTGCTGTCTCTGTTGGTGCTAGAGCACCAACTGTGGATAAGCTCCGCCAACACAAGGAGCATTGTGTGAACATGCAGAAGCGACGTAATAACAGTAGTTTATAATCATCAACGTAACTTAAGTTGACTTAACTCTGTAGTGTAGCCATGGCCTAAGTCTCTCTCATGCCCTATGCCCTTCTCCCCATCACCATCACAAAGCAACCACACCATAAATTAGCTGTAAAAAGTCGCTTATATTGAATACACAAGAGAATCTAAAATTTAAGATGCCCTCAACATTGCATATGCAAGTTTAGATTTGACACTTGAAATCTACTCACATCTGCAGTAAGTGTTTGATCTCTAGGATGATTTTTATTGAATAATTACCTGGATTTAAACAGCACTCGCAGTGTGGATTTAAAGCGCTATTTATTTGTTGACATTTTCACCAAAGATTGCAATAAATTAGATATGTTATTAAGTTTCATGACATTTCACAGCATGCTCAAACTGAGTTATTTTTACTAAGGAGATAAGATTAAAAAACCTTTATTCTACCTGCATAATAAATTTAGTACAGGTTTATCAAACAGCCAAGACTTATTCAGGTCAGACAAATATTCTGTCACTGAAAGTCTTCAAACAGTTTCTTCAACTGACTTAAATCACTCAAAAAGATGGCAAAACAAGGATTATCTAATTCCCACAAACTCCCTCCAATGAATGACACTGCTCTACAATTCCAATAAGAGGTATCGAGCAATTCTATGTACCCTTCTAAACTAGAATTATTTTAATTCACAACCAATCAATTTTAAGATATATTATAAAACTGTTTGGCATAAATTGCTTAACAATCACATCCAGATTATCAGTTAGGAAATTTCAGCAACCTTCCCTGAACATACCCATAGCATTCAATATCATCAATACAAAAAAACCAAAACATATTACACCAATGTTAGGGTGGACCCAAATTATTTTTTTCGTTTTTGTCTCAGCTCCTTAGTTATATTGCGATAACGAGATTTAGCAGAAGTCATTCATTTCTCCTTCCTTTTTAAAAAATTCTCTTGCATGATTGTTCATCACTGCATCATTATTTCTATCTCAGACACATTCCCCACCACTTTCACAGTACTATCTGTAGGGGTGGCAATCCCAAATCTGATTGTGACTCTAGATGGGAAGCCAAAAAAAAAAGTCATCTGACAAAGAAGCCATAATTTGAGCTATTATGTGAGGATTCTCAGGTTTAGAACCAATCTTAAAATAGGACAAATTCATGTGAAGTATGTTACAGATCAGCATAAACTGATCAAATTTACATGCTGAGAAACTGGAAGAGCAGGACTGTACCACAAAAAGCAACCAAGGACAGGTATAAGAAATAAAACTGAAGGAACTGCTCTCTTACACCCTCCTGTTGGTTGCTTTTTCTGCTTCTACAGAAGCACACATTTCTCCCCCCACAGTCCTATGCACTAATTTACCAATGCGTAATTTGCACAGTCATTTATATTGCTTCTGAATTTGGCCCAAGGTTTCCAAGTCCATGGAAATACTGTTCCAATAGAAACTGCTGTATTTTCCCTCTGGTGAATGAAGTGGGGTACCAGCTGAGCTAATTAATCAAGCATCATTGCCAATAGCTTCTAGAAGGAACCACATAGCTTAGCCTCCTATCTCAAGAGAACAAGTCCTGAAAAGCACTGTGCAGTGGAGGAGGGAAAATGATGTAAAGTTAGACAAGGAATAATAAAGCCGGTCCAAACATACTAGTTTTCTAGTCTTCTAGCAGATTATAATTCTCATATCTGGGGAGCTCAACAACCAAAAACCTACCAGATATTTTCACAGCATAACTTTCTTCGGATGTTTTATTATGATTATATTTTAAAACTCCTTGAAACGAAATGATATAAAGAGATTTGACAAACTGGTTGCCCACCAATTTTCTTTATTCACATCTGAGAAAGCTAAAAAAACCTGTTGTATAAATCTGTACCATTAAATTAAAATGTCTGTCAATACTATGTAATTCCAAAGAATCAAGCCTACTCAGCAATATAGTAAGTTCCAAAATTTTTCCAGCATTTAAACAGCCACTCATTAAATTGCTTTTCACTAAGAATATCTGCATTTCACAGTGAATCAGGTAGCTTTACTTGCCAAATTGCAAATGCACTTTAGCTGATCAGAATTTCCTTGAGGCATATGCTAATCAAACAATTGTACTATAACTGCTGAAACTGCTCCCAGAGAAGGAGGCAGCTAAGGAAATTGCTCACTATTGCAGGCTGCCAGAAGAAGCGGGGGGGGGGGGGGGGGGGAAGGATGTGTGCACGCGCGCACAAGGGAAGAGACTAAATCAGTGGTTCTTAAAGTGGAGGGAGGGGGAGGTTACATCAACTCATCTAGGATATTTGCCTAGTTTTACAACAGGCTACATAAAAAGCACTAGTGAAGTCAGTAAACTAAAATTTCATACAATTACTTGTTTATATTGCTCTATATACTATACAATATTTATATTTCAATTGATTTTATAATACTATGGTAAAAATGAGAAAGTAATCAGTTTTTTCAGTAATAGTGTGGCTGTGACACTTGTATTTTTATGTCTGATTTTGTAAGCAAGTAGTTTTTAAGTGAGGTGAAACCTGGGGTACACAAGACAAATCAGACTCCTGAAAGGGGTACGGTAGTCTGGAAAGGTTGAGAACCACTGCTCTAAATACATTAGCTCTGAGGAGAAACATGGGAGTTTAATTTTTTAGACATTCAAGCAAGACACACACTTGCTTGATTTGGCTAAGAACTAACCATTAGCTGAAATACAGTAATTTTTTTTTAAGCTAAAATAATGCTTCCTGATTTGTACGATTGCAAAAATGTTACCTATCAGCAACTCATCTTTCTTAAATTCTGATGTGCATAGGAGTTAAAACAGCAAGAACTAAAAGCAACGTGAACATCTAAAACAGCACAATCTCAAGTCATTTAAAACATACATCTCTTAAGGGAAAGTCTTCATTCTTTTGTAAATGATTGACTTAAACCTAAAATGCAAATTTGTTTGAGCAAAATAATACAAATTAATATTCCAGCTCCACCCCTGCCAGACTAAATCATTATTTTTACTACTTGATAAGATTTCATCTTATTATTAATTATTTGAATGCCCAAGAGACTCAGTCTGGGCCAGAACCCCATTGTGCTAGGGGCTGTACACACAGAACAAAAAGATGGCCCCTATCTTTTATGGCGTAAAGATTGGAAGGAAAGGAGGAGGAAGAACTTTCTGTAAGAAATCCTGAAAACGAATTGTCCTAAATTTCAGAATCAATTGCTTACATGCCAGTTAGTAGTTAGTTTTGGACCCTTATTAAATTATCACATTTTATTTTATAAGACGTGAAACATGACACCAACCTTGTGTAGGTCATTTCAATCAAGTTACAGACCAGAATAAAAATTGGCTTGCCAAGACCCACTAGTGACAAACTATGTTTGAATTTAGTTTTGCTATCCAGATTAAAAGATATTTTAGACCGGTGTTTGAAATAAGCCTTAGTGAAAATCTAAGATACACTTCTGTCAGATGCATCTGGCAAAGATCAACAAACCACACAAGTCAGATTCAAATGATACACTGAGGAACTGACTGAAGAAAAATCAGAAACTGTACCTGAAAGGAAGGCTAATTTTTTCTTCAGAATAGGTAATATTACGGTAGCTTCCATTCTACTTCAGTTAACTTTCACAGCTCTGAAACACAAGAAATTAAGAGTGTCAACTTTGGGAAATCAATTACCATGCTACACTAGAACAAGAGTTGGCTTGTGCCAGCACAGTTTTGTACTTACTTTTTAGAGAGCAGCACAGAATACTTTATAACTCAAACTGTGATATAACATTTGAATTGCATTATGTTGCAAAACTGAGGAAAAACTCCAGATCAATGTCAATCATTTTTCCATTGTAAATCTTTTAAGTCACTATTATTTCTCTTTATTATCTGAAAGCTACCTAGGGTTTTTTTATTATTTTAGCATTAAGTTTCATAGACTCTTCAAAGTTAAATTCATTTTATTTTCAACACACTAAATACAAACCCATGAGACATACATAGCTTAAATGCCCTTACTCAAGATGGGGAAAAAACATTAAAATAGAAGCAGTTTATAAGTAGATCATCTCTTATAATCTTGTCATTCTTGTGTAATGGAATAGGTGTGACTAAACCTAGTGCCCCTGTTCACATTTGATAGGGTTTCTCTCAAAGCACCAGAATTACAATGATTAAAAGAGTAATTATCTTTATATTGTACACAAGTTAATGCATTACCAAATTAATATCTCAATGCATTTATTACCAAACTCAGATTGAAGACAAACTGTTTGCAAACAATCTAATTAGTCCTTTCTGTTGCTTCATCATCTTTTAATCTATTGTTTAATGTATAGGTGGAGATGTTTCTGCTTTTCTCCCCCTACTTTCATGAATTCAGCCCAAATTCACAAAGAGTGTCAGTGACCCAAAAACAAATTGAAGGGGAGAATTCACCCAGCTCTGCAGCATAGCAAACCTCTCACAATCCTAATAATTTACACACGCTGTTTCTGCTGGGCCATGGGAGCTGCAAATTTCAATAGAAGAAGCAGGATTGAGCCAATATAACATTGTCCCATGTCCTAAAGTTCCAAGGAAACTCCTACATACTATTTCAACATGATTGGGCTTCACAATATTGGAGACGTGGCTCAGGAAGGAGAAATAGAAGGCAGGGCAAGGGTAAAGCTCCAAACCACCATGAACTTCCATATGCACAGGGATTCTCCTGCTAAGACACATCCTGCAAAAGGCCAACATTATTTTATGCCAGCTTCCACTCTGTAACTCAAGACCTTCCTTCCACCAAGGGTGGGCTTTTTTGGTTTATGCATTTTCAGGGAACCAGAAAGAACACAGCTCAAATGTGCAAAACTGGTTACTTAAAATCTCAATTTTTTTTAAACTACTATGTTAATTTTCTTCTGATTTGAATTTTAAGCTTCAAGGAAAGCAACACATCAAGTTTGAATTTTCTAGTGTCATTCATTTTTAAGTTATCCAAGAGTGAAATTTCTGATTGGAACATATGAGGAAAATTTTTTCAAAGCATGTGTAACTCAAAAAATGACGGAAATGGTTTGGCTCAGACTTTTTTAAAGTTACCTTTTGGCTAAGACAAATTTCAGCATAAAAAGATCTTATCTGAAAAAGCTATGAATGCATGAAAGACTTATAATAAAATCTAGACCTATAAGAAAATCAGCATCAGTGATAGCATGCACCACTTGAATACATTTTATACATAGATCTATCACACACACACACCCCTATACAAATCTGTGTGTGGATGCACACACACAAAACCAATCATGGCCATGTCCCATCATCGGTGGGGATCGAATCCATAGAATCAAACAGCACCAGAAGTATCTGAGCCACCACCTGAGCTAAAGGAGAACTTACTTAGTTGTGACAATACAAAGTTGTACAGTAAGCAGTGCCTGCCAGCAGAGGGAGCCACGATCACACCCACATCACTAGGTCAGTGCATTGTTTGTGTGTGACTACATGCAGGAAAAAGGGAGAGAGAACGCATGATGGTATGGTGTGGGCTTATAAAGGTTTTGCCAGCATGAATTTGGTGCGGATGTGTTACAAGTGATAAACCCACACAAGTAAAGCAGATTATCCTAAACAAGTGCCAATACATTTTTACTATCACACTACCATATATTCTGTACATGCCACATTTTACAGAAAATATTTTAGAAATGTTTTCAAAAACTTTTTAAATCCTCAATACAAAATACTTTGAATTATAGATCTTATGCTTTATCAAATTACCACTCTGATCTGGAGTACATTTTTAAATTCACATATAAATGCAGAACATGATGCTACAGTATATGTGACATACACTGAGTAGGGGAAGCAGTGCAGAAGAGCTAAATTTCCTTGTGCAAAATTACAAACTCTTCCTCTCATTACAGCAAAAATGCTTCTTACTGCCAAATTAATTTAGTCATCAGGAACAAATGATCACACACCCAACAGAGGGTGGAGTGGTTTGATCACACCAGCAAGGAAAAGCAACCCCTGGGGTCCCGAGAGAAGGGAGGGGCAGGCTTGACTGCTCTGTGATCTTCCCCTCTCCAACATCCAGAATGCAACTCACAAGTAGAGATCATTGGGGGGGTGGGGAGGAAAGTCACTGAATTCTCCATCTCTCCCTTCTGCTGTTGGGAGGCTGGGGAAAGAGGGGAGAGTTGATTGTCTCACGCTCCTCCCCTTCCTGTGTATAAAGCCCCGGGGCCATGCAGCCGCCATTCTGCTCTGATTGCTGCTAAAGAAACAGCAGCTGCCTGAAAGAAGCCATATTGACAACACTTATTTATATTAGAGCCTTTACACTCATTTGCAAACAACGCGGGCATGGTTAAGTTATGAAGCTGAGGGCCCCAGTTTCCTACAGTGCAGGAGTGGACAGTTATAAGGAAATTAACTTGCACCAATTGGCTCACTCTCTGGATGACTCTTTTGGCAGGAAGATGTGATTTGGGTGAACTCACTCACCAATTAGGAACATTTCCATAGATGGCAGAATGCCTGGGGAGTCCTACTCACCCCCTGAAAAAAAGAGACAATCCAGAGAATGACATACCTGGAAATCAAATTGGTAGGTGTATCACGCCTAAGGAAAATCTGGACAAATTAGGTATGTTAATACAAGAGATGAAGGGTTTTGGCAAAGTAACTCCAAAGCAGCTGCATGTAATTACGGGCTCTTTAAATTTTGCCCCTAACTGTCCTGGTCAGGGCTTTTGTGTACACTTAGTAGCAACCACCTTGGCAATTAAGGAGCCTCATTATTTTGACAAAGAAAAAGAGGAAATACTTGAGTGTGGGAGGCATTTTTTAAATAGTTTAAGGAAATGATATGATTGGATGCCAGGTTGAAATTTACAGGTACAAGTGGATGCCACAGTGGATGTTGGATCAGTAGAGGCTTTGCCCCCAGAGCAAGTTTTTGCAGTGCAGAGGCAATGCTGTTTAAGGCAGAATTTGCTGTGGCTTTTCAGTCCCTTCTGGAGCATCAACAGGCCGCTCCAAGCACACACTGGAACTGGAAGAGGTGCAGGTTAAATAACGGTCAATAAGCAGAAGTTGAAGCCCAGAATAGAACTAAGAGAATGCCTAGATGAACAGTTATGCCCAATTAAATCCAGAACAACATTTTCTGACTTGGTGTTCGTAAGAGCCAGCCTTTTATTGTATTATACTGGGATGCCAGTTACTTGACCAGAAATCCATTTGCTGCAGTATTAAGAAAGGTGTTAGCCTGCTTGGGGTACAATACAGCAAGATTTGGTAAGTATTCCTTCAGGAATGATGTGGCAACATCTGCAGCTTTGAAGGCATTTGATTCACGGAGGGGTCCAGGTGACCGGGCTCTGGCTAATATAATGTTATATAACCAATGCCCACTCTTCAGTGGGGACTAGCAGGGCAGGGGGAGAATACAAGCTAAACCTCTTTCTGCTTGCAATTTTCAGGAGACATTGGAAACAAGATGATTTGCTGCACTTGATGATAGTGCACTGAGCCCACAAGAGGACAGGAGAACACCAGGTGGATCAGAGCTGGGCTTCAGGCTGCAACAGTCAGCTTTGGATGACTGCAGGGGAGGGGCATGTTGTGGCACAAGCTAATGCCTTTCCTGCACTCCCTGATGGGAGAATCACATTCATCTAATGTCTTGATTATTCATTTAATAGAGAACGATCTTGGGGTTTGTACCAGGGTGAATTATAGTGTCAGAATTTAACAGGAACGTAGGCTGGATTATCCACTAGTGGCTGGGCACCAAACGAGGTTTGGTTAAAGATGTTTGCAAAGCAGGTATTTCAACTCTGCTAGTGTGAATCGGGCCTGGACCAATTGGTCACTGATCTATTTTGGTGAGATGACAACTACACACAGAAAAATCAAGTACGATGTTTCTCAGCTCTACAAGGAAGATGAGCACGTTGAACAGATACAAGGACCTGCATATGACTGTGATAACTTAGACTGCATTGATGGGAGACTGCACAAATGGATGGCAGATACCAGAAAGTGGTGTGGGGGTTATGGCCAAGCTACTTACTGGTGCCCCCGGTGGCTGGTGTGCAAATTAAGTCATTTTACAGCAACTAAAGCAGTGCTTAATTTGTACCATGGCTTGCCAAGGCTGAGCCCTGGCACCTCTAGGCTTGGCAGTTCATAGCCCTGGCACTTCTGGGCTTGCCGCATCAGTTACAGAAGTAAAAAAAAACTGCTTGAGCCCCAGCAGCTAATTGCTTGAGCCCCGGCATCTCTTTCATTACAAATTAAGCACTGAACTAAAGGCATAGGTTTTTTGACTGACTTTTTTGAAGGTATCTCTGTAGACACCTTTATGTCTACACACATGGCTTTTTCTGACCCAAAACATTTTGATTCCCCTCATTTTTAGGTTTCAAAAAAACAATACATTTAAATCAGTGAACAATTACAAGTTTGAGAGAAGAAATTGTATTTCATGCCTTGCCAGAGTTTGCAGAGGCTATTTGAGCTTTGTTGTGAAGAAATATTGTAGTGATTTGTTTGTTTGTACCAAACTTTCTCCTCTCTATTCCCCAAAGGACAATGTGTTTATCAATGCCCTTCTTTTGATGAACAAACCAATCTACATGCCAACAGCACACTTTTAGCAAAAGTGAACATGCACATTATTTTGCATTTCTGCAGATTATATTTAAATGTATTAGACAAATTAGGATTACCAAAACAGCATACACCTTAAATGCTGATTCAGCAATTCAGCAATATCACACTAAATCTTCCTTATGCTTCAGACAAAAGTTTCTTTTAAACGGAGCTCAGATCTTCATTCTTGCTTCTCCATTATATATAATTCATCTCATCCACTCCAATGCTAACTAGCTGACCTTAGTAAAAATCTTGTTTACAGCACACGTGCAACGTTTCAAAAACTTTTTACTTCTTTCCTGATCAAGAAAGTTTCTCAAGAAAGGTTATTGTGATATATAGTAAACAGCCATTTATTCTGTAAACAAAGAGGAAAGCCTTTTATTTTGCCATACAGTTCAATATTTACATAAATAGAGAGAGAGAGTCTGAATCAGTGTTTGTTTCTTTATATGTATATAACATTAACAAACACTGATTCAGACTAGGCAATATTTATTCTTTTGAGGCTGCAAAACCTCTATTATTAAAATATTTACTGGCTTTCAGAGCTATAGTAGTATATTACTGTCCATAAGTTAAAATAGCTCCTTTGTTCAATACTTCCTGAAGCCAAAGGAAGTATTTCAGTTTATGAAAAAAACCTTTTCATCACTATTATTGACAATCCAAACCAGCCATTCTTTGTTTGAAATGCTCCTGAAACTTTCAGTTACCCATTTAATAAAGGCTTCATTTAGGGTGCTCTCTATCTAACAGGAATAGTCTGAAGGACAGATTATCAGGCTATTTCCTCCTTGTTCCCAGCCCAGCAGGAATGGTTATAGCATCTTCCACCAAACCTTCACAGCCTTGGAACATTCTTGGGGAGGAATGAAGCTAAAGGTCCTTCCTTAACCCCAACCAGAAAAATGTTTTGGGGGAGAACAGAAGAGAGTCACTCTGCTCCCCACTGGGAGCTACAGAGACAGATGGCACCACACACTCCACTTATAGAAGGCCTAGCAGCTGCCATGACAACTATGGGGCACTACATGTACCATTGCCTTGGCAGCTCCCATTTGAGGGCAGTTGTACACTGGGGAAATGCTAAGATATTTTGCCATGTGATTTTTTTTTAAGCTATATTAAATGCAAAGGAGCAAATATATTACTGTAAATAAAAGTTACATTAGAATGAAGATTTAGCTACTGTAATACCCAACAAGTGGTTTAAGATATCAATCTTGTTTTTTTCCTGAACTTTCCTATTTCAGAATTGTTTTCTTCTCATTTTGGTTGATTGTCATTTTTCCATCTATACTAGAGCAAATATAAATCCAATCACTTGTTAAGGAGGGAGATTAAGTTCAGTAATTCTTCTAAAATGGCTGACCTACTGAACTCTTAAAAAAAAAAAAAGTGTTCCCTATGTTGTAATAAATTGGGCCTACAAATTTACTCTAGTGGTGAGTTCAACTGTAAGAAGTATGTAAAGATTCATAAGATATCACAATAACCTATAACAAATGTTGATGTGAAAAGATATGAAAGGGAGACAGAAATACTGAATTAGTCCAAACAAAAAAGCTTCCTAATATAAGCCAAGGACTGTATTCACATCCTGCATGGTAAACAAGAGAAGTGTGGAATCATAAATCGGTGCATCCAAACTGGTGTGTCAGAAAGTAGGCCTAACTGGTGGACAAAATAGTGAGGGGATGGGCTATTCCACCCCCCACGATTCCCTTTGGGGGTTCTTAAAGTAAGAGACTTGGGGGGGGGAGAGAGAGGAGGAATTAGCTACCGGAGCAAACTTCACCATCATAGCTACCACCCCCACAATCCCCTTTGAACCCTGAGCCTTTTGTCACACTCATCCTGAGAGATGTCCTGACCAGACTGGGACCTAGATGACATCACCACCTCCACCAGCTCCTGCTGAATCCCAAATACCACCTGGGATGAAACAGGATTGACTTAGACAGCAGCTCCAGCCCATTTCAGCTAACTTCTCTTTTCCCCAAAAGGACAATTACCATCTTTGATGCCATCTAAGAGACTGTCAAACAAGGTAGGGGGCAGAAAGGGTTTCCGTCTAAAACATCTCTCCAGCTAAAGGAAAAGGGAACACAGGATGGTGTTAAAATGAAAGCGTTATTTAATACTTTACATTGCAAATGCTTTAATTGTTTTTCCTCCTTTTCTTTATCTTTAATAAAAGATTAAAAACAAATTTGTAATGGTGTGTTTGCCAGGGTAATAAACAGGCTGAGGTCTCTGTACACCAAACTCCAGTATTAAACAGTTACTTAACACTGTTTAATACTGGACAGTAACTGGGTTATGTTAACACCATTAGCCTCATACTTCATCTAAATTAATACAACATTCAATACAAAAAAACAAAAGTAAGATGGATCATTTAAAAGTGCATCAATGTAGCTTTTAAATTAAAATCAGAAAAGGGAATACTTTAAGCATAGAATACATCATGCACACATGTCAGTAGTTCTGGATAACATTTATCTCAGAATCTTAAAGGAATTAGCTCTGACATGCTGACACATATTTCATAAGTGTTATGTAAAATTATAAAGAAACCATAGGGACTGACAAAATTCATGTATGGGGGTGGAGGGGAGAACAATTCTGGCAATGACTGATCAGTAAAACTAAATTTTAGTTCCTAATAAAATAAAGAAATTTGGATTGGAGAAGAAGGGAAGGGATTAAAGACCTAGATGACAATAGAACAATAAATGTTGACAAGAACTGGTTTATGAAATAATCATAATGTAACACTTTTCATCCAAAGATCCCAAAGTGCTTTACAAATATGTCAAAACACTCCTGGAATAGAGGCAAGTATCATATCCCATTTTACAGATGGGGAAACTGAGGCACAGAATAGTTAAATGGACTTGCTCAAGGTCATACACCACGTCAAGTGACAGGACCAGGAACAGAACAAAGATCTCTACTCCCAACCTCTGATCTCCTCATCAGACCACATTCCCACATATCAGATTGTAAAACTGGGGGACGAAGGACATATGGTATAGGTAAAGAGCATCACAAAACTAATTCAAAATTACTTGGATATGAATCATATGAGCATTGTCATATTGACAAAAGACTTGCTGAAAGACCATAAACAAAAGTACTATCAAAGAGCAACGTACTAAATTGTTTGGAGATTCCCAGAGAGATGTGACACAGGTCTGCATTAGGCCCAGATTTAGCATTTTCATTTAAAACACAAAAATGTTAACTGGGAAACGCTGCAAATACCTTAAAAAAAATGCAACAGGACAGAAAAATTAGAAAACAACTACTAAATAAAATTCAGCCTGGAAAAAAACACAAGCTTATACCTCTGGTGAAAATGTCTGTTAAACAGAGACAATTCATGAGAGGGAGATACTTGGAAAGCAGCAGTGCTGAAAGAAGCCTAGAGGAGATAGTGAACAAATTAGATACGAGCTGACAGCGTGATAAAGTGCAAAAATGATTTTGGGCTGCAGATGAAAGAGTCTTCAATCACAGACCAAGAGTAAACAGTCTATTTCCATACTATTTCTAGGTTCTGGTGAGACTGCATTTAGAACGCTACATACTGTCCAGGACAATTCGGTCCTAAAAAAAAAAAACATGTAAAAGTTGGAGAAAAGATAAGAAGCTGTGGAATTTGGCTTATGAAGAAATCATATTCCATTATCTAAAATGTCCACTGCAAATATCTTGAGCACTGTGCAATATTACAATAATAAAATAAAAACAAGTGTCCAAAAAGCCAGCCACTCTTTAAAACAAAAGAAAGTTAGTTAAAAAAAAGAAGAAGAAGAAGAAGAAGAAAAGCAACAGCCCTAAAAAGAGGGAGAACCCAGAGGAAACACCCTCTCCCAAAAACTGGCATCAATTAGCTGACCAGAAGCGAAATGTCCTGAAGACAGCTGCAGTCAGGTTCCCTTTAGCACTATACTGTTGTTCCTAACCCACCCAATAGAAATTTCTGCACAGAAGCAACAACAAACTGGGCAAACTCAGCTTAGAAGAGAATTAAGGTATGATCACTCAAGTGCTTCAAGGTTAAATCATTAAGTGCATTATAAACTAACAGTAATGTCTTGATCTTTCAGAAAATTAATTATTTCCTCATCCCATTCCAAGAGAGGAAATATTGCAGGGCAACAGCCCAGCTATAGTTAAGGTTCAGACCAGGTTTCTATTTAAAGCTTGACTCTTCCAAGTGCACTAAAATCTATACAGTTACTCGGATTGCCTTGAAATCTGGTGTGCCTCATGGGTATGCAGAGTTCTCTTAATGACCTAAATTGGGGGCCATTTGACCAGGTGGTTCCTGAGATATAGCCTCTGGGAAAAAATGGCTTTTCTTAAAGTTGAGAGATTCTGGCAACCTATTTTTGGTCATAGAGATCAAACAAGGGCTCAGATTATTGCACCAAGATGCCCAATACTCAAAGGTTACCCCAACAGAGTGCATGCCACTCACCAGTTCTTTGGGGTAAATCAAATTAAAAGATTTCAAAAATATTTTGCTTTTCCAGTTTGGCTAGTTGCAAGACTCATGCATTAATTCTCATGCCAAGTTTATTATCCTGAGCATGCATGGACAGAAGAATTAACAGGACTGATAGCCTTCAAATTTTCACGCCAGCTGGAGAGCCAAGGGAATAAGCAGGAGTCCTATGAACCTGACCCACTCAGCCAGTGTCAGTCTGAGTCCCACCTGGGGCAGAAACCTGGAAATGGATGGGATACATTTTTGCTAAAACCTCTCTCTATTGGGGGAAAGTAATCACAGGGTCTTTGTTTGTTTTTTTTAAACTGATATGTGAATGCTTGTTGGCAGGATAAGGGCGTTTTATGGGATGGAGGAGTGGAGGGAATGGGGATGGGTGGTAGGGGAGGTGAGTGGGGCTGGCAGGCTCAGGTGATGGGTGCTGGGAAAGGGATATGGGGGTGAGTGGCAGGACAGGGGGAAGAACAGGAGCAGGGTCACCTGTCGGCCCACATTCTTCCTGTGTGTACGCGCCAATATATGGGTTGTCTGAGCCCCCACTCCTTACCCCTCCCTTGTGATCTGGGGGATGTGAGAGTCCCGCTCTCTACCCCCATGTGTGTGCCAGGGTCTGGGGAGCCCCTGCCCAACCATAGTGATCTGATTCTCCCCTCTCTCCCTTCCCATGTAAGCCAGTTTCTGAGGGGCTTGCTTTTCAGGGGGTGTCTGAGCCCTGCTCCCTGTCCCCCCCCCATGTGTGCCAGAATCTGGGAGGCCCTGACCATCTATGGGGATCTGACCCCTCTCTCCCTCATGTGAGCCAAGTTTGGGGGGGGGGGGAGGGTTGCTGTTTGGGGATTGTCTGAGCCCCTTTCTTTACCCCTCCCATCTAAGCCAGGATCTGGGGAAGACCTGACTCTCCAGGTGGGAACCTTAGAACACTCAGCGCATACATTAAGAACACACTGCTGGCACTGAGTGAGTGGCTGAGAACAAGTATGCTTGACACATATCAGATGAGAGTTTCCATCACTGTGCGCAGGGAGGGAAGGCCGGCAAGAGGACACCCACTGCTATGAAGGGAGACATTAATGTGCCTCGGAGGCATTGTTTTAGGCTGTATTCATAACCATTCGGTATTCTTTTTCATTGGAGAACATCACATTGAGGACATCTCTCTTAGCCTGCAACTTTGAAGTCTCAAATCTACCTGGGTAGAAATCTGAGACTGGACTGTAAACATTTAGGAACAATCCACCACTCTGAAGGTTTTTGAGGTTGGAGAAATGCAATCTGAGTACAGCAGAATATTCAGAACATGCTGAAACTATTTTTGACAAGAAAATAAGTTACACATGCAAATGCTCACTGGAAGGGGACAGGTGATTAGAGGTGCAAAAGTAGATGGTAATAGGGGAGGAGGGGTTTGGGTCTGCTGGGAGGGATAGGGGTATTATGGGGAGGGGGATGAATGGGTGATAGGAGCGGATAGAGGGGCTGGGAGGCTCAGGGGAGGGGAGAAGACAGGAGGGGTTGGAGAGCAAGTTAGGGTTTGGGTGGGGGGCGTTGTCAGCCCTGAATTCTCCCCTTCCATGTGTGTGGTGGGATCTGAGTGACACCTTTGCAGGGGTCTGAGTCCCTCTCCCTGCCCATGCAACTTTAACTCTGCCCTCTTTGGGCAATGCCAATAACACACACACTCGCACTCTGTGTTTTTGCTGTTATGGACAGGCACTACATGCACTTGCCCTACACTCAAAACACTGACCCTACTTCCCTGACAGAACACCACAGTTGTAAAATTTAACCATTTCATAGCCTTGTACAACCCTTTCACACAGGATACCGCCTAAACCTATACTTTTCCCTACCCATTCTCATATCCACAGACTGCTTGCGTAGTCCAGCTTCCCATTGACAATATCCATGGCAAGAAGATCCCAGTGCCCTGATACTGATACAACCTACACAATTCTGTACTGAAATGATGCAGACTGAAATCTCAAAAGGTACACATATATCTGGTTCCTTTGAGAACACATGTGATAGGGATCTCCTCCTATCACAATCACAGCTCTTCCAAACTACTCCAACTTATTCCTCCACCAAACAATACAGCTACACTTAACACAGTAAATGCAGCTGGAATCAGGGCGGGCTCTGGCTTTTTTGCCGCCCCAGGCAAAAAAGCCTCCGGCCGCGCCCCCCCCCCCCCCCGGGGGGGGGGGGGGGGGCCGGGGCCCCGGGGGGAGGGCGGTGAGCCCCGGCGGGGGCTCCGCTCTCCCCCCGGCGGCCGGGGGGAGGGCGCCGGGGGGGGGAGGGCGGCCGAAGCCCTGGGAGGAGGGCGGCGAGCCCTGGCGGGGGCTCCTCTCTCCCGTCGGGGGGAGGGCGCCGAGCCCCGGGAGGGGCTCGCCACTCTCCCCCCGGCGGCCGGGGAGAGGGCGCGGGGGGGAGGTCGGCCGGAGCCCCGGGGGGAGGGTGGCGAGCCCGCTCTTCCCCCGGCGGCCAGAGCGCCGCGGGGGAGGGCGGCGAGCCTGGCCGTGGCCCCGCTCTCCCCGGGGGCCGGAGTGCCGCGCCGCCCCCCTCCAGGTGCCGCCCCAAGCACCAGCTTGGTGGGCTGGTGCCTGGAGCCGGCCCTGGCTGGAATTCATGCAGATAATTCCCAGTGGCTGTTGGCAGGTTGAGGGGTGTGGAGTTGAGGCTGCCTGGGTGTTTACCTTACCATCATATTTCCTGGTTTTCAGAAGTTTGAGTTTTGCTGAACTCAACATTCTGGAAAGGCATGAGCTATCACCAGACAAATTAATTAATGGATAACCATTAAATGCCCCCCCCCAACATTTTAAGCACAGAACTAGAACTCCAAAAAACTGGTTTCTATTTATGGTTCCTCTTCAACCTCCCCATATGTAAAATGGGGATGTTCTACATTACTTCCCTATTTCATAGGAGTATGTGAGGTTTAATTCATTAATGTTTTTGAGGTGTTAAGACTATAAGGAGTGCCATAGAAATGCCGACAAGTTACCAAGAAGAGGGACAACTAAATCCAAAGCTGTTGTAGCTTATGAATATAAGTAGAAATAATTTATAATAGTACAGATAATACCCATTCTGCAATATTACAGCAAAATTGTCTTGTATGTGGAGAGAAATCCACACCAACTCCTGAAATCTAGACCTGTTTCATAACCAGCTGTTTCATTCTCTGAATGCCAGAAGTACATAAACCACCATTAGAGTTCCTCAAGATGCTGTCCTCAACCTAGAAGGCATTACTTCAGTCTTATCCTGGATCAGCTTAAATCAGCAATCCCTGATCCAAATTGAAACATCTGCCATAAAATCAAACAGCTGGAGACTGTGCGCACACACACAAAAGAGGCAGTGAGCCAATTATCAGCAGCATACTGGAGGTACCTTAGTCCATATCCTCCAAAACAATTGGGAGGGAGGCAGATGACACCCCAATAGTGATTTTTATCTGTGTGTAGACTAAGAGCAGTAGTAGAACCCCCACTGCTTTAGTCACTTAACTTGATTCAAAGTACTCAAGAATATACAGCTTTGGAAAGGGGATAAACTGGATAACATAAGAAGGTCTGATGTATATGATTGGGGACATCCTTCTCAAGTGATAACATATATAGGAACAAAAACAAGGAAAATGCAAGTATAAGAGCAGTTAAATCAGCCCATTTTCTCATCATTTATAACCTAAGAGCAAACAAAAATTGTTTGATTTAATAGATTTTTTTTTAAAGGAACAAAAGCTCAAAGTAAGATGAACATAAATGTTAGCGTGCAACTGAAGATGCCCAAAATGAATATTTTTTACTATCGACATTTGGGGGGGTGGGGGGGGGGGTAGAGAAGAACAGAGTCTTCATCCTTTAAAACCAATTGCTCAAAGGTTTTAACTCCACATATTTAATCATGGTTTATCTTGTTTAAACTGCTTTGTTCAGTTCTAAACTGATTATATATTCTTGAGGAAAAATACTAATTAAAAGAGAGCATACTGAACTTTTACATCATGCATCTTTTACATCACAGCAGTTTTAATTCTTACCAAAGGATTAAGCAAACAAAAATCATAGATCTTGTAAATTTCAGCAGTGGGCAAGATTATTTAAGTTTAAACCAAATGCAACATATCATATCCATTCTGTTGTATACACACTAATACAACAACTCCTCATTAGAGCAAGTTGGGCAATTTTAAAGGAATTTGGGGGAACATACCAGTTGCAACTAAACTTCATCCAGAAAGTTTCTCATGTCCAGAATGGAACTTCTGGACAAAACTAAGAGAGCACACACCAGCCCAGAACAGCCAAGAGCCTGGTGGGTTTGGCAAGCATCTGGGATGTGGGAGACCACGTTCAAGTCCCTACTCTGCCAGATCTGGCTATTCTGGAGTAAGCCTCTGCCTGCTTTTTCTATGAAAGGTCATGTTTGTGTCCCAGGACAAGACGAGAACATTTTTGAAATATCAAAAGTTTTCACAGGACAGGAAAACCATTTGCAACTCAGCAGTACTCCTGACAAAACACACATGAAGGTACTGAAAACTGTACCCAACATCCATTAGCTGAAGGATTAAACCATTTGCTAGGCTAAATCACACCAGAGCCCCAAACCATACCCCTGCCAAATTTATGCTTAGCAGCAATGCTACTTGGACACCCAAGTGCATGAATTAGGAGCATGGTGTCTCCCATGCCCTCCACCTTCTACCCCATCCTCTTTCTTCATGCTGAGTACTCCTTGGTTCACTCTTCCTCCTCTTTCTCCCATGAACCTTTCCCTCTTCCCCTCACCTCCATAATACACATTCATTATCTTCTCTCTACCACTCACCTTGCCTCTTCCACTCTCTCTCTCTCCCTCATAATGTTGGAGAAAGAGAAAGTGAAAGGGATAGAAAGTGGTGGAGATAAACGTGGGGCAGGATGATGAATAGGGAGAGACAGACAGACAATGGAGAGGGAATTGGTGAATGAGGGAGCAAATGGAATTGGAAGTTTTAAATTTCAGCTTAGACAGTTATTCATTTCACAGAGTGGGAGGGAGACAAAGACTGGAGGAAGAGACACCGTAGAGAGTCCCCTCCCATTGGCTGGTAGCAGCAGTCATAGGGCAGGAGGGAAGAGGAGGACAGTGCTGGAGTTAGGGTGACCAGATGTCCCAATTTTATAGGGACAGTCCCGATATTTGGGGTTTTTTCTTATATAGGCTCCTATTAGCCCCCCACCCTCTGTCCCGATTTTTCACACTTGCTATCTGGTCAGCCTAGCTGGAGTCCTGTCCCGCTGGCTGGGTGCAGGAGCATAAGGGAGAGGGGTTAGCCACAGAGCATCTTTCCTCATTTGAAGAAGAAGAAAAAGTTAAAAAGTAACAACTCTAGCAGTTCCACTCCACTCCCTTCCTCTCCCCAGCCCCATTGGGGGGCAGGGAGGTTGGGAGGGAGAAAGCCACAAGACATTGGGTCAGACTGAGCTCTGAATGTAATAAACTAAGGAAGGTTCAAGAGAGGAAGAAAACTCTACATTCTTAATATTACCATTACTTCTCATTTCTATAGTGCTTTATATTTTCAGAGCATTTTGCAGACAGTCAACCTTCAGAACACCTTGTGAGGTAGGTGGATATGAATTATCCCCATTTTACTCATGAGAAAACAGATGGAAATGAAGCGACTTGGTGAAGGCCACACTGCAAGTTAGTGGCAGAGGCAGTATTAGAACTTAGGGTTACCTGACTCCCAACTCTATGCTCAGTTGTTATGTTCGTTCTTATGTTCAGTCCTCCAAACTGCACTGCCTTCTAAGGCTACAGAATTTCTGCCCAGTCATTCTAATGGGCATTAGACTCCCTATATTGTGGACAGAGCCCTCCCAACCCCAAGCACCCTAAAATCCACAGAAAAATCCAGCAAATCTTTGGGTATGAAGAGAGGCCAGCACTTTTGAGCAAAAGACCACATACTACTCCCCAGGCTTTCTATTCTCATTATGAGCATCCTTCCTTAGAATCCATGCTGCCAGGAACAAATGCAGCTGGGTCAAATCTACATACCTATTTTTTGACAGGACAGTTTATATAAGAAAATGCTGAAAGAATTAGCTCTTATATGAGGATATCTATGACTTCATCAGGGGATAGCGCCATAGAGAGCAGCTCTCATCCAGCTTCGCCCCTGGAGCTTAGACACAGAGGGAGCAGGGATGATGCTGCATTGACTCAACCCCACTCCTAAATCTTAGATTAGTGGAGCAAGGGTATCCAATCCTTTCAGCCTCAAGGCCAAGCATATAGTTGCAAAAGAGATCAAAAGAACCACAATCAATAATTTAGGATGGACTTGTTGTCCTGTTAAAGCAATGCTAAGGGAGGAGAAACCTATTGCAATTCCCCTAACGGAGATTCCCCCAGCCCAGCAGGAATAGCTCGTTTCTACATTTCTCTCCGAGAACCCAGAGCATAGGTGACATATGGTCCCTTGGCCACAGAGTTGCCAGCTGGTGTAAATGACAGCAGCCTCCAGGCTCTTCTAGTCAGGGTTGAGAATCTAGCAGGAAATCAGAGTCCTAATTTGTTTTTGGTTCTCAGCATCTCCTTCTTCCCTCCACTCCCCAACCTGCTGTCATGAGCGTCTGCACAGATGAGCAGATCCTTTGCTAGGAGCTCCCATAGGCTCACGCAGAGCTAGTTTAGCTCCTGTGCTGTTTTCTCTGGGGTTCCCACAGACAACGGAACAGCCAGAGTTTCTCTCGTCCCTCCCTTGCAATGCAGCAGGCAGCCAGAAGGGGAGTAGCTTCTTCAGGGAAGAGACAGCAGCTGCCCAGAGCACTCTCAACTCACATTAGAGCTGCTCCTACGCCTGCACAGTAAGCAATGGGGGGCAGTTAGAGAGGTGGTGCCCCCATCCCTGTGGTGATGGGGCTCATTACATTTTTCTGTTTAAAGCTCATCGGGCATGACCTAGGGAGCACATTTTCAGTTGATAATCAAGTGCCTATTTTCTTCCCAACACCATCACCCTTGAGGACTGCAGGTTGGACACCCCTTGACTAGTATAATAATCAGATTATAAAGTGACCCAAGACCCAGCTGCTACTATAAGAGACCCAATTAGTACAGGACAATTCACTCTTGCCCTCACTTTATTTAAGATGGTCAATATCCAGAAAGCAGGATGGGTGGAAAGCCATTGCTCAGGGAAGACAGCCTTGAAGGAAAAAAGGGACTATGCAATAAACAGACAAGTAGATAAAAGGTGGATGGTGGTACATGGCAAGTATACCTCAGTGTTCAAACATTCCCCCCAAATCTCCCTCCCAAAAAAAGATTTTGTAGGGAAAAAACCCTTAAAAACAAGAACTGATAACAAGTATATCGATATTGTTTTCAGTATTCTGAATTTCACTTTCTTCACCACTTGTCTGCCTTGAAATAGGATCTTTATGAACACCGCTACCTCGATATAATGCCACCCGATATAACACAAATTCAGATATAACGCAGTAAAGCAGTGCTCCGGGGGGGCGGGGCTGCGCACTCGAGTGGATCAAAGCAAGTTCAATATAACACAGTTTCACCTATAACGCGGTAAGATTTTTTGGCTCCCGAGGACAGCGTTATATCAAGGAAGGGGTGTATTTTGATAAAGAGAGAGATTGGAAGTTTGTCTAGTTTTTCTATATCCTTTATTGACAAACTGCATTGTAATTTCTTACATGACTACTCTGCAGGGCCAGGTAGGTAGGCAGAGCTTCAGAGTCTCAATGCGTGGATGAGACGATGGTGTAGAGAGGAGGGGTTTACATTCATTAGGAACTGGGGAAACTTCTGGAATGGGGGGAGCCTATACAGGAAGGATGGGCTCCACCTAAACCAAAGTGGAACCAGACTGCTGGCACTAAACATTAAAGAGGTTGTAGAGCAGTTTTTAAACTAGGAGATGGGGGAAAAGCCGACTGCTGCAGAGGAGCATGTGGATCGGACAGAGACTTCTCTTAGGGGAGAGTCTAATGATAGAGAATCTCCAGGTTATAGTCAGGGGCAGAGGATGGAAGAGGATAAAGTAGGGGCCAGATCAGATGATAAACATTCAAACAAAAAAGAATCTGACACATCAGAAAAGGGCAGACAAATAAACAGTGACAAGTTTTTAAAGTGCTTGTACACAAATGCTAGAAGTCTAAATAATAAGATGGGTGAACTAGAGTGCCTTGTGATAAAGGAGGATATTAATATAATAGGCATCACAGAAACCTGGTGGACTGAGAGCAATCAATGGGACACAATCATTCCGGGGTACAAAATATATCGGAAGGACAGAACAGGTCGTGCGAGGGGCGGGGGAGAGTGGCACTATATGGGAAAGAAAATGTACAATCAAATGAAGTAAAAATCTTAAGCAAATCCGCATGTTCCATAGAATCTCTATGGATAGAAATTTCATGCTCTAATAAGAATATAACATTAGGGATCTATTATCGACCACCTGACCAGGACGGTGATAGTGATGATGAAATGCTAAGGGAAATTAGAGAGGCTATCAAAATTAAGAACTCAATAATAGTGGGGGATTTCAATTATCCCCATATTGACTGGGAACATTTCACTTCAGGACGAAATGCAGAGATAAAATTTCTCGATACTTTAAATGACTGCTTCATGGAGCAGCTGGTACGGGAACCCACAAGGGGAGAGGCAACTCTAGATTTAGTCCTGAGTGGAGCGCAGGAGCTGGTCCAAGAGGTAACTATAGCAGGACCGCTTGGAAATAGTGACCATAATACAATAGCATTCAACATCCCTGTGGTGGGAAGAACATCTCAACAGCCCAACACTGTGGCATTTAATTTCAAAAGGGGGAACTATGCAAAAATGAGGGCGTTAGTTAAACAGAAGTTAAAAAGTACAGTGACTAAAGTGAAATCCCTGCAAGCTGCATGGGCGCTTTTTAAAGACACCATAATAGAGGCCCAACTTCAATGTATACCCCAAATTAAGTAACACAGTAAAAGAACTAAAAAAGAGCCACCGTGGCTTAACAACCATGTAAAAGAAGCAGTGAGAGATAAAAAGACTTCCTTTAAAAAGTGGAAGTCAAATCCTAGTGAGGCAAATAGGAGCATAAACACTGCCAAATTAAGTGCAAGAATGTAATAAGAAAAGCCAAAGAGGAGTTTGAAGAATGGCTAGCCCAAAACTCCAAAGGTAATAACAAAAAGTTTTTTAAGTACATCAGAAGTAGGAAGCCTGCTAAACAACCAGTGGGGCCCCTTGATGATCAAGATACAAAAGGAGCGCTTAAAGACGATAAAGTCATTGCGGTGAAACTAAATGGACTCTTTGCTTCAGTCTTCATGGCTGAGGATGTTAGGGAGATTCCCAAACCTGAGTTGGCTTTTGTAGGTGACAAATCTGAGGAACTGTCACGGATTGAAGTGTCACGAGAGGAGGTTTTGGAATTAATTGATAAACTTAACATTAACCACATCACCGGGACCAGATGGCATTCACCCAAGAGTTCTGAAAGAACTCAAATGTGAAGTTGCGGAACTGTTAACTAAGGTTTGTAACCTGTCCTTTAAATCAGCTTCTGTACCCAATGACTGGAAGTTAGCTAATGTAACGCCAATATTTAAAAAGGGCTCTAGAGGTGATCCCGGCAATTACAGACCAGTAAGTCTAACGTCTGTACCAGGCAAATTAGTCGAAACAATAGTTAAGAATAAAATTGTCCGACACATAGAAAAACAAACTGTTGAGCAATAGTCAACATGGTTTCTGTAAAGGGAAATAGTGTCTTACTAATCTATTAGAATTCTTTGAAGGGGTCAACAAACATGTGGACAAGGGGGATCCAGTGGACATAGTGTACTTAGATTTCCAGAAAGCCTTTGACAAGGTCCCTCACCAAAGGCTCTTATGTAAATTAAGCTGCCATGGGATAAAAGGGAAGGTCCTTTCATGGATTGAGAACTGGTTAAAAGACAGGGAACAAAGGGTAGGAATTAATGGTAAATTCTCAGAATGGAGAGGGGTAACTAGTGGTGTTCCCCAAGGGTCAGTTCTCGGACTGATCCTATTCAACTTATTCATACATGATCTGGAGAAAGGGGTAAAAAGTGAGGTGGCAAAGTTTGCAGATGATAGTAAACTACTAAAGATAGTTAAGACCAAAGCAGACTGTGAAGAACTTCAAAAAGATCTCACAAAACAAAGTGATTGGGCAACAAAATGGCAAATGAAATTTAACGTGGATAAATGTAAAGTAATTCACATTGGAAAAAATGCACAGAAAATAACCCCAACTATACATACAATATGATGGGGGCTAATTTAGCTACAACAAGTCAGGAAAAAGATCTTGGAGTCATCGTGGATAGTTCTCTGAAAATGTCCACGCAGTGTGCAGAGGCGGTCAAAAAAGCAAACAGGATGTTAGGAATCATTAAAAAGGGGATAGAGAATAAGACGGAGAATATATTATTGCCCTTATATAAATCGATGGTACGCCCTCATCTCGAATACTGCGTACAGATGTGGTCTCCTCATCTCAAAAAAGATATACTGGCACTAGAAAAGGTTCAGAGAAGGGCAACTAAAATGATTAGGGGTTTGGAACGGGTCCCATATGAGGAGAGATTAAAGAGGCTAGGACTCTTCAGCTTGGAAAAGAGGAGACTAAGGGGGGGATATGATAGAGGTATATAAAATCATGAGTGATGTGGAGAAAGTGGATAAGGAAAAGTTATTTACTTATTCCCGTAATACAAGAACCAGGGGTCATCAAATGAAATTAATAGGCAGCAGGTTTAAAATAAATAAAAGAAAGTTCTTCTTCACGCAGCGCACAGTCAACTTGTGGAACTCCTTACCTGAGGAAGTTGTGAAGGCTAGGACTATTACAGCATTTAAAAGAGAACTGGATAAATTCATGGAGGTTAAGTCCATTAATGGCTATTAGCCAGGACGGGTAAGGAATGGTGTCCCTACCCTCTGTCTGTCAGAGGGTGGAGATGGATGGCAGGAGAGAGATCACTTGATCATTGCCTGTTAGGTTCACTCCCTCTGGGGCACCTGGCATTGGCCACTGTCGGTAGACAGGATACTGGGCTAGATGGACCTTTGGTCTGACCCAGTACGGCCTTTCTTATGTTCTTATGAATCAAAAGACACACCTCCATCTCTTAAATATGTTATTCAACCTTTAATATCTAGGGAGATGTCTCTAACAAAGGAATTAACATATCATAAATATGTGATATTAAACTAGAAAGATGGAACATTACAACGAAAGCTCATTGTCCTCTCTCCCCTTCCTCTACCTCAGTGGTCCTCAACTAGGGGTAGAGAGAGGACTTCCGGGGGTACATCAACTCATCTAGATATTTCCCTAATTTTACAACAGGCTACATAAAAAGCACTAAGCAAAGTCAGTACAAAGGAAAATTTCATACAGATAATGACATGTTTATTATTGCTCTATAAACAATACACTGAAATGTAAGTATAATATTTATATTCCAATCTATTTATTTTATAATTATATGGTAAAAAATAGAAAATAAGCAATTTTTCACTAATATGTGCTGTGACTTTTTATATTTTTATGTCTGATTTTGTAAGCAAGTAGTTTTTAAGTGAGGTGAAACTTGGGGGTACACAAGACAAATCAGAGTCCTGAAAAGGGTACAGTAGTCCGGAAAGGTTGAGAGCCACTGTTCTACCTAATGAAGATGGAAGTTGGGGTTCCCTTATCTATATATCTCCCTCTGCTGGATGGGACCCCTATTCAACTATTCCTCCTCACTTCAAGTTCAGTAGCTTCTTTTCCTCTCTATCCTCTTCACCAGGGGAGGAATTATATGGCTCCTGTTCCATTGGTCTGTTTTTCCTACATCCCTCATGCTGTCCAATATACAAGCCCCAAAGCAGTATGAATACCGCTATTATGATTGGTATTCCCCCTTGCCTTGTTGGAGAGTCAGCTAGAGGACCACAGCACAGGGCACATGTACAGATCTTCCCAGACCCACATGCAGCTCCAGAGTCATGGGATGAATATCCATCAACTGTAGAGTAAGAGGCTATGTTCTCCTTCTAAGTATTTCTTCACACAATGCACAGTCAACCTGTGGAACTCCTTGCCAGAGGATGTTGTGAAAGCCAAGACCATAACAGGGTTCAAAAAAGAAGTAGATAAATTCATGGAGGATAGGTCCATCAATGGCTACTAGCCAGGATGGGCAGGAATGGTGTCCCTAGCCTCTGATTGCCAGAAGCTGGGAATGAGCAACAGGGAACGGATCACTTGATGATTACCTGTTCTATTCATTCCTTCTGAGGCACCTGGCACTGGCCACTGTCGGAAGACAGGACACTGGGCTAGATGGACCTTTGCTCTGACCCAGTAGGGCCATTCTTATATTCTCTCCACCAATCAACCAATCACAAAAGTGTGCTAAGATATGGCACTGGATTTCTAAATCCTTCAGGAGCAGATCTAAAACAAAGGCTATGATGAAAGAGAACAGACTATGATGAAGAGATAGCACCTAAACCTTTAATTTCCCTTCTTCTATGGCTGAAGGCAGTCAGGAAGTATTTTGTAAAGCTGCTGAATAACAATAGGCAGTGTGAGAGGAGAGAGGGAGTAGATGACTCCAAACCATAAGCAGCTGGGGAAAAAAATACATCCAGAGAAACAGCTGTACTGATGGAGTACAACTTCTGGCAGTGTGAAGAAACATAAGTATAAACACTCTCTAGGGTTTGAGATTAGAACTTGGCGTTCGTTTTGTGACAGTGATAGAGGAAAACAAGCTAGCTTTAAGACCGCACGATAATATACAAGACTGGCTTAGGTTATAGTGAAAATTAGTATGTTGGTCTCAACCAAGGCCCTGGAACGTTTCAATATGATCCATATAGCCCAGAATACCATAGTGACACTATTGAAAATTACATTATTTTGTTCCCATATATTCTGCAGTGGTACTAGAGAAGGGGGTGTGTGTGAGTATTTATATTTATTTATTTTCTAAACCAAAACTTATATATTTGGGTTCCTATTGTTACCATGATGTCCACATCAGAAATGCCTAACATTTAAGATAATGAAGCCAAGCAGAAGCTAGAGATGAGACAACGAATGAAATTCTGCCTCTAACAAAAAAAAATCTCTTATCTAGACAACTGTATTTCTGATACCCTGTGAACAATCTTTCAACATGCATAATTCAAGAGTAAACTTTCGTCTGAGCTTTGTAATACCCTCAAGAACCTTCTGTACTTTTAAAATCTTTTTCTGGGAGTAGTCTGCTTTTGATGCATGAGATGGAAGATATGCACAATAATCCTCCACACACACGAGAACAAAACTCTATTAATTATAAACACAGAGGAAGGATGGTCTAGCGATTAGGGCATTAGCCTAGGAACTGGAAGACAAGAGTTGAAGTCCCTACTCTGCCAAAGACTTCCTGTGTGATCTTGGGCAAGTCAGTTAGCCTCTGTGACTCAGTTCTCCACCTGTAAAATGGGAATAAGTAGTACTGCCCTTCCTCACAGAGGTGTTGAAAGCATAAATATATTGATGCTTGTGAGGTGCTCAGATACTGTGGTGATGGGGACCATAGAAGTACCTTAGATTGACCTGGTTGATGTGCAGTTTGTCCACACTAAACATGCAAATGACATATGAATCTTACAGTGTTTATGCACCAATGGCTTATACCTCTGATATATTTGTAACTGAAATTTTTTTGAAAACAGAATGAAGTTCACTAGATCTTATGTTGCCATATAAAATTATAAATATTTGGGCAGCTACTAAAAAAAAAAAAAAAAAAAAAAAAAAACTTATAAGATATGTCACTTCTATAAACTGCATGATGTGCTTGTTTTCTTTAATTTTCTGTACCCTTCCTATGCCTCTGATCACACAACCAATCAATAAGCAGCAACAAACTGACAAACTGGCCAGAATAGATCACACAAACCACACCCACCCTGTACAACCTGAACACCACAGTAACAATCCAGTATGAAAAAAAAAATTGACCAAAAATTATGTGCCTTGCTGCATGCTTTGGAACTTAGTAAACTCAGGCCAAAAGGACTGCTATACTGAGCAAGTTCTACAGAGAGAACACATCTGCTTTCTACTGATAACATCCTGCCTCAAGCCCTAAAGGTGGTACACATCTGAGAACTGTCAGCAAAATCATATCAGGTGACCTTAGCCATCAAGATGATGCATAGGGAAAGAGGTTGCTCTAGTGCAGCCATGCCTCACAGCATAGGGCTCTGCTGATTAAAAATCAACATTTTCAAGAAAACCAGAAAACAGAGAGAAAGCAGTGCATAGCATCTCACATGTGTGATGTGTTCATGCCAATTCATTCCACTAAGGAGGGCCATTTCTTTCCCAAATTCAACCCTGCATATCACTACTATACCAAGAATACCCTAATCTATTGAGAGAAAATCCAACCACTCACTTCATTCCCCAAACATTTTCTCATTTTTTGCCTTATTTTCTCTGTTCAACCCTCAGCTCCACTGAGCCTTCAACTCAATACATTCAAAACAGATCTCCACCACCTCTGTCTCAACACCAACTCCACATTCACCCTACTGCCATGAACCCAAGAGTTTAACTCTGGTGGGCAACCTGCAGCCCATCAGGGTAATCTGCTGGCGGGCCGCCAGACAGTTTGTTTACATTTGAACTACACAATGTACACTACATATCTGAAGTTTGATTTTTTAAAAATGCCACTATTTGAAAATATGTTCCACAAAACTCAAGAACCTGTAGACCCATTAAAACCTTTATAAGGAAGTTCTGAATTGCAGTTGAGATACCTTTCTTAACTCTCCGGCTACATCCATTGCCTGGATATGTTCTGATGCCCTGTGTTCTAACATGGGTAGGAACTACACAAAAGTTTTGAATGAAGATTTTAATTATCAAATTTCTGAATCAAACTATGGATATTACATTACTACTTACCATATGTGCTGCAGTATCCAGATACAATGGGATGTGTTAAGGATGTAGGTTTGAGCTTTTACTCAGAGCTTCCTGGGTTCTGTGGATTTAAATGAAAGTTTAATTTGAACATACAGTACTTTTTTAGTAGCTTTTAATATACAGTATCATTTAGAAACCTTGTTACGAGGATTTATATAATGTCACAACTTACACAATGGGAGGGGGCAACGTTTCTATTATATATTCATACACATTTAAGTCAGGGATTTAAGTTGACTGTGGGATTGCAGGAATCGCATGTTTTGTATCAAAACATATGGTAGAAATCAGCATTGGTTACAGTTAGCAGGCTACGCTCCTGAGGCAGCACCGGAAGCAGTGGGAAAGCAATGAGAACCACTGTTCTTGTAGTATATTTTCAGCTAGAGGTGATCCACAGAGAGCATGAAATTTGATCGCCCCAAAGAAAGAAAATAGCAAAGCAAAGTGGGAACAGTGTGGGGAAGAAAAGAGAAGAGATGTGACTTTAAACTGGACCAGTCATTGCCTTAAAAGAAACCTGATTATTACAAATTCCACTCAAGATTTATGTTAGAACACAAGGCATCAGAAGATACTCCCTTCAGATAAAAAAAAAATAAAGCTTTGACAAATACTTCAATATGATGGGTAGTGTCTTGTGGTGGTGGTGGAGTACCCCCACATGCACAGAAAGAAAGAAAAAGCATGGATTTGTGTCATAACTATAAAGGGAAGGGTAACCGCTCTCCTGTGTACAGTACTATAAAATCCCTCCTGGCCAGAGACTCCAAAATCCTTTTACCTGTAAAGGGTTAAGAAGCTCAGGTAACCTGGCTGACACCTGACCCAAAGGACCAATAAGGGGACAAGATACTTTCAAATCTTGGGGGGGGGGGGAAGGCTTTTGTTTGTGCTCTTTGTTTTGGGGGTTGTTCGCTCTTGGGACTAAGAGGGACCAGACATCAATCCAGGCACATCTTTCTGAACAAGTCTCTCATATTTCAAACTTGTAAGTAAACAGCCAGGCAAGGCGTGTTAGTTTATCTTTGTTTTCTCAACTTGTAAATGTACCTTTTGCTAGAGTGTTTATCTCTGTTTGCTGTACTTTGAACCTAAGGCTAGAGGGGGGTCCTCTGAGCTCTTTAAGTTTGATTACTCTGTAAAGTTATTTTCCATCCTGATTTTACAGAGATGATTTTTACCTTTTTCTTTAATTAAAAGCCTTCTTTTTAAGAACCTGATTGATTTTCCTTGTTTTAAGATCCAAGGGGTTTGGATCTTGATCCACCAGGAGT
>NW_020664413.1:42710148-42727785 GCF_002925995.2 Terrapene triunguis
TCCTTGTTTTAAGATCCAAGGGGTTTGGATCTTGATCCACCAGGAGTTGGTGGGAGAAAGGAGGGGGATGGTTAATTTCTCCTTGTTTTAAGATCCAAGGGGTTTGGATCTGTATTCACCAGGGAATTGGTGAAGAGTCTCTCAAGGCTACCCAGGGAAGGGAATTAGCATTTTGGGAGTGCTGGCAGCGGTCCAGATCTAAGCTGGTAGTTAAGCTTAGAAGTTTTCATGCAGGCCCCCACATTTGTACCCTAAAGTTCAAAGTGGGGAAGCAGCCTTGACAATTTGCATTTGTCATACCTAGACACAAGGCCAGTGATTAATCTAAATAAGCTCCTTAGGTTTCTCACACACCCAAATGCAACATCAACTTCTCTCATAGCAAGGCTTGAAAAAAATTGTACTGGACACTTTCTAGTCAGATGACTAAGGCAGATGCAGGGAACGCAAGTAAACACTTCTACAGATCCAGGGGCAGCTGTAATGCCCCCCACCTAAGCTGCTCAAAGAAGGGTGGATGGTGGGATTCCTAGGACAGTGCTGGTTTCGGGCCCTGCTCAGAGGCTCTACCAATTCTATCTGAATCTAGCTGATAAATGTGTAGGTTTCCCCAGCCTACTTTTTGCAGCTGGAAGAGAAAAGTTTTCCTCCCTCTCCCCTACCCTGCAGACTCCTGACTGTTGTGTGACGATTGTGTTGGGATTCTCTACCAGTTTTTTGGCTCCCCTTTCCAAATAATATCTCCAGTGCCCTCCCTGCTGCTGCTCAGAGATCTCCCAAGCAGTAGTCAGCTGAAATTGACCTGCTTCTTGTCTATTTCACTGAGACTCCCAAGAACTGAACAACAATGAAACTAGCTACAGACTCAGGAAGACAGCAGCACCTTGGTTCATGCAATGAAGGTTATCTTCACAACTATCTGGACTCAAAAGCTTCATTTTCTTAAATGAATTAAATGAAACTTTTGATTCAGCAAGAAATGATGACTTAGGCCACCCCAGTCTTCAGGGAAAGTTTCCTACTTGTACTGTAACATACAGAGCCAGGATGTTCCGATTTCCAAGACTGTGATCAATTTTTTTTTTTTTTTTTTTTTGCAAGCTAGCTGGCAAGGGCTGTTTTATGTGATTCTGCAGGAGGCAGTACATTGCAATGCAGATTCCCCTCATTCTCTGTAGGATTCTGCAGACTCTGCACATCCATCACTGCAGAGAAATTTTATATTCCAGCTGTCTACAGTTCTTTTTTTCCGTCTCATGGTTGGCACCTCCATTCCTGAATTAGGCCTCTCCAACCAAACTTTTGTCTGTTTCACCCTAAGGTCACCCTTCCCACCCCATTTCCCCTCCCTTTTTTCTTCTCACAATAATGACTGCTCAGGGTTGACAATGCCAGCTGGGAACTAGAAAATAAATTATTCAGTTTAAAAGGAGAGTCCTCACTAGGGTGTCAGAAGAGCAATATAGCTTTGCCTGTGGAGTTGCTGCTATCATACACAATAATGGTATACATTGTTGCATTACATTTAAGATGTATAGCAAACAAGAAGGGGGAAAGGGAATTAAATATTCAATCATAATTTTAATTAATTTATTCACATTTTAACGTGAACAAAGTCAACATTTCACCTTTGCAGATATCATTAGGACACTTGCATTTTTAGGACTGCAATCAGTGCAATGACCAATTGTATTTTCTTAAGGGTTGGGGAGGAGAGATGACAAAAGAGCTGACAAAATTGCCCACTGACTCAGTCTTGTGCCATTTCGTGGGTCCACATAAGCAATACCAAATTTTTGCTCATTTAAAAAAAAAAAAAAACAGAGGGTTGTGCTTCAGTGATTATCTCCATTCATAAGATTGCCACCAAAGAGCTTCCTCCGGGCACACACAATACTCGGAAGAGAGTGCTTTAGAATATGTCCTTCCCACACATTTCTGGCTAACAACCTCTCTATAAACCTCTCAATGGGCAGCACAATGCAGTACAATCAGAAGGGGGAAAAGGCAAAATTGCAAGACAATGGACCTGTCAAAATCAAAGAAATGGCAACCATAGCTCCTGCTTTAGCTTCCAGAAGCCAGCAGGACGGGATGCCAAGGCACTGACCCCACAGTGATTGTCCCAAGACCAGCAGAGCCTCCTCGTTACACTTTTACCAACAGCTGTACAAATCAGGGACAGTGAACCCCCCCCCCATAATAAACTAAACATCTCTGCACCCTAGGATGCTGGCGCCTTTCCTCCGGAGCCTTCCCTCTTCCCAAGGAGCCTTCCCTCTACCAAAACCACCATCTTTTCCCCTTGCAAAGTCTACCCGGCAGTGGCAGGGTACAAAGCCGTGCAGCGCACACAGCAACATGGGCCGGGTGCTCGTGCAAAGCAGAGGGTGCCGCAGCGGGAAGGGGCTGGGGTCCCTCCACAGCAGCCGCCTCGGTACGTGACAACACAAAGGAGAGCCGCAGCAGCAGTGCCGGGGGAGCCCGCGCAGCACAGGGCGCCTCCCCGAGCCCCCAGCCAGGCACAAACCCAATAGTCCTCGAACCTGTTGCGGGGATTGAGCTAACGGGGGGGAGGGGGGCGCTGTTAGGGCTCGTCACACACACACACCCCGGGGCATGGGGGGTGTCAGCAAACACCCAGGTACCTGGGAGCCACTCCCGCCGGCTCCCGAGAGAAGCGGCTGGGAGCCTGGGGAGGGGACCCCAGAATCGCTGTTCCCGCCCCTAGCGAGCAGGGCTGCTCTGCTGGTGAGCACGTCCCTCCGGGAGAAGGGAGCCCAGCCCCGCCGCCTCAGCCCGGGGAACAAAGCCCAGTCAGGCCGCAGGGCCTGCTCTCCTCCACCCCCGCCCGCCGCCGGGGAGCCCGTGGCCGCAGCCCGCGCCGCCAGCAGCCAGGGGACGAGTCCCCCCACCCAGCCCGGCTACTCACCTGGGCGAGGGGCGGCGGCCCCACTGACCCGCCTCGCTGCCCCGGGCCTGGCGGCAGAGCCCCGCGAGCAGGCAGCGCCGAGCGATCGCTGCAGGAGGCGGCCGGCGAACCCAGCCCCAGCTCGGCTCTGCTGCGGCTGCCCGAGGACCCGGCGTGCAGGGAAGGGGAGCAGGAGCTACATTATTCGCCCCCCCCTCCCCTTAGCCGGTGCTGCAGCTGGTTTGGGGCAGGGTCAGCAGAGAGCCGGCAACAACAAGCCCCACCCCGAAGGAAAACAATGCACTAGCCAAGCCACCCCCGCCCCTTCCACTCAGCCTTACCTTCCCGGCTAGGAGCAGCAGGCACCCCCCAAATATCCCCCTATTGCCCCCAGCTGGTAGCATCAGGCACTCACCCAAATGCCCACATTAGCCGCCCCTACTAGGTAGCATGAGGCACTTACCCAGATTCTCCCCCCTCTCCATTAGCCTACCCCCACCGGGTAGGATCAACACTCACCAGATTCCCCCCATTTGGTACCATTAGGCACTCATCCACATTGCACCCTCCCTTCTGCCCTCACGGTGTAGGATCAGCATCAGATACAGTATTCATCTAATTCTGGAAAGAGAGTGGCCTCCCCTGGGTGTTCTTACTGCCTTCTTCGTGTCTTTAACCTCTTACCCACCGAGAAAGAAGAACAATGCCTGACCCTGCTGTTAAGGATAAAACAGTATTAGTATTTTATGTATTAAGTGCCTGTCAGTGGCACTGGCAATCTGCACGGTTACATTTATAATGACAACAAACAACAATTCAGTGTGACAGCTATGAAGATGGACACCTTAGAACTTCGTCAGAGAGAAAAAAAATAACTAAATGCAAATCCCAAACACAATACTAAAAAGGCAACTAGGCCAACAAAAGGCCCTATCCTGTACTCCTTGCCTAGACAAAATACCAACCAAGGACAACAGTAAAGAGGTACATAAAACATAGGAGACTGGGCCCCAAGAACATTTCTACCTGGTCCTGCCACAGCATAAGGGGCTGGACTTATTACCTCTGGAGGTCCCTTCCAGTCCTACATTTCTGTGATTCTGCTTTGGTGTGGGAAGGTATCACTGACACCCTTAAAATAAAACCTAGACTCCACCCCCAAAAGCATTGTGTATGTTACCTTGCAAGCTTCCTTCAGTGAGGACTGGTTATGATTTAAAATATTCACCAACGAAACCCAGAGTATAAAAAAATGTCACAATAATAAATGTCAGTCAGTTTTTCCTAATGATTGAGATGGGGGCATTGTAAAATTCCAGTATATGGATGGACTGGAGGCAGAACAGACAATGGGCTAGCTAGTGGTGCTGTTCATACCGTGTCAGCAGTTCTGTTGTTTTCCTTGCTTTTCAAGAGCTTTATATTTTATATTATAAAAATTAACAAGGCTGAAACTTGTCATTCAGAATGTTACTGCTGAAGCAATTATTCTTATTTACAATTTTTTTAAAATATTCTTTCAGCCACTTTTTAAGCTGTGAGGCATGAGCTTCAGGACTTTTAAATCTGCAAAAATGTAAGCATATGCTCACTTTATGCATATGAGTAGTCCCATTGGCTCAGATCCTGCAACTGACTGCTCTGAGTTTATGCAGAGTCAATTGTAGGATTGGGGCCACTGAAGTCAATGGGACTATTCACATACTTAAAGTTAATCATGTTTGTAAATGTTTGCAGGATCAGGGCCTATGTCTGATCATCAGTTTTTTCAACCAAAATGTCAGATTTTTAAGCAAGAGGACACCTGTATTTTAATTCACTATTTAAATTTACTTCTTCCATATTACATAGAAATTTAGGGCATGGATCTGTGCCAGTAACTGCACAGGCAGATGATGATCCCTGCACCCATGTGGAGCCCCATTGATCACAACATGAATGGAGTCAATTGCAGGATTGAGGGTTTAGGGCTCAAATGGGCACATAGTAACTAAAAAATACTAAGTATTCCAACCCATGGAGCGGAAAGCAAAAAGAGTCTATGCTAAAAAAGGGTCCTGAGATCTGGACAGCTGGAATGGTCACCTCCTTCCTCTACCTAAGCCACTCTGAGACCACCAGTTGCAGAGTCAGGGAGCAGGGGGCTTTTCAAGAAACTCCAAATGTCGACCCTGACCAAAAACCAATACTTTCCCAGCAGGAAAGTCAGAGAAATACCCAAAGAGCGAGTGAGCAGGAGCTCACAAGGTCTCCAGCCGCCTTAACCATTGCTTCCTCTTTGCCACCCTTTCACCAGCAACAACAGCAGAACCTCAGCAGTAGGTGCAGAGTGTGGCACCTTCACAGCTTTTTGTGCTAGGTTTTTGTTTTCTTTGCTTTTTTGTCTGATTCTCTTTGTGCAAACTCAAATGCAGTCTTGTCAAATTCTGGAGTCGGGGGCAGCTGGAGGCACCTAACTTGGATTATAATGCTTACACATCATGCACCTGTTCTTAAGATTATTTTTATTTTACTTGAAAGGGGGAAATAATTATCTGGCAAACAATATCCTACAATTGATATTGCCTTCCAACTATGGGGCTATCTGGTCACTACCTTAAGAAAAAGATGCAAAAACATACCAAAGCTGTGTCGCACCTATAAGAAGAGTTAACAGAAGAGAAGGATCATACAAGAATCTGCAGTGGTTAAAAGATTTTATTTTGCAACAATTAGACAAGATAGCAGGAAACCCTAATGAATGAGTGGACGAAGTGGAGTGACCAGAGGAAAGGTTTGCTAACATACAGGATGGAGACCATATCTTCAGGGCCTGTAATAGCACCAGGCAGAAGTAGTAAACAAATACATATGTACGTACATACATACATACATACATAAAAGGGAAAGTGCCTGCACAACAAAACTGAAAGAACAACTTTTGCAGCCTGGTTTTCCAGGAGGGAGTTAAAGGCCTCTTCCTTCCACAAACTTGTTTGTAACATGGCTTTCAGAGATGTTAAATCTGGAATGCATACATAATCCCATTAAGAGCTACCATGACCACCACACTCATGCCTTTCTTTTTTACCTCCAGGTAACAAAACAAGAGCTGTTATGCTTTTGGTCCACTTCACTGAGAGAAGGCAAAAATCTTAGCAAGTCTGCAGATGCAAGAGCAGTGCGGGGGATACGGAGGGAAAAGATTTGTTGTATATTTCAAGTTTCTTCTGTTCTTTCACAGTAAGGATAGTATACGCCGAAGCCAAGGCTTTCCCGAGAGTTAAAGGTTTTATGTATGCCGCCCTGTATCCATCAGTGCTAAGGGTTCTTGAAGGTGACATGTTGCACACCCTGTAAACCCTGCAAACCCTGTGAAGCAGCAGCCATCATCTGACAGAAAAGAAGATATGGTCTGAAGATGAGAAGAAGCCTGCCATTCATAAAACAGAAAGGGTCACTCCAATATTTGTATCAAAGAATGGCTGCCAAGTTTATTCTAGTTTCCAGTTTAAAACTAGAATTCGTGTCATGTAAGCTTTCTTGTTCTTATTTAATTAACATGGGGGGGGGGAGGATTGTGTTCCTTCCCCTTTCTTAATCTTTTTTTTTTTAAATTACATAGATGGCAAAGAACTACTGTGACTCCATCTGCTCCTTTCCAACAGGACTCAGAGTGGTGGATGATATCTGTTTCTGTTCCCTGCATGCCCTCCTTGTTAGTGCCCTTTAGGCATCTATTCTCTCTCTCCTTTTCTTCATATCTCTACAAAAGGCAACTTGGAGAGTTAGTGGAATACCATAGGCTCCACTGGCAACAATACCACTGATGACACTCAGTTATGTATCTCATTTTCCATAGATTCCACCTGTGCCACTATAAGGTTGTTACAGTGCCTACAAGAGTTCAGTTCCTGAAAGAACAGGGTGGCTTTAAATGCCATTGGGTAAAGACTGAGGCAATATTTGTCAGAAGGGGAGCTGGGGAGAAATGCTTTCAGGAAAACTATCCAGGATATTGTCTTCTCCTTAAAGCCAGCTGCCCTTTGTCAAGGAAGTGACACTTCTAAGGCTCATTTCTGAGGCTACGTAATCAGGTAACTTTCATGGCAAAAAAAAATGCCTTCTTTCACCTCCAGCTTGCTATAAAATGTTCCCCCTTCCACCCAAATGAGTACCTGGCTATGGTGACATTTATCACTTCCAGACTGGATTAATGTAATGCACTATATCTCACGCCGACTGTGAAACCCATATATTGTGCAGAATGTAGCAACCTGGCTCCTCATCAGGAAGGACTGCTGTACAGTCTCTGTGATCCAGTCCTTAGACCAGCTGCCAGTCTATTTCTATTTCTGCTGTTAGAATAAAAATCATTAACGGATCAGGTCCAAGCTGTGTCACTGACTGCATCTCTAGCCATAAGCTACCAAAAAAGCAACACACCTCTGGGACACTGAAGCTAGAGATAAACAATTCTTATTCAAAAGGATCTTCTGTGGGCAAACTTTCAGAGGAAATTAAACTAATCGAAAGGCTAGCCACCTTTAGGATATGTTGCAAGACGTTCCTCTTTGTGAAAGCTTTCCCCCATAACTGGAAGGATGTTTACAACCACCACATTAACAACAAAACATTAAACGAAAAAAGTCTCCTAACAGCCTGCTATAAATGGTGAAGGAAGAAGAGCCATCTATTTTTATCAATTTCAAATTGAAAATACTTGAATATGCAGGACCAGATATAGCCATTTTATAGTTAATAAAGAACAAGTATTTTAATAAAGCTGTATTTTTAATACTCTCCAAACCCATCATTCATTAACTTTTCAATGTGCATGTACAGTCTATATATCATACCTTCAGGCTTAGAAGGGAGGAGCAGAGAGGTTTATTTGACTGGCTAATGTTTACTCAAGATTCCAAGTGCTGCTGAACTTTGCATTGTAGATTTAAGGATCACTTTGGAATGCTTGGTGGAAGAGGCAATGGCCATCAGAAACTGGGATGGGAAGTGCAAAGCCAGTGGAAACAACATATACTGATACTTATAATCCTGGAAAGCAACAAAACTATCAATTAAAGAGAAAAATACCGATGACTTCAGTAATGACTATTTTATTTATTAATTCAAATTCATAAAAAGCCCTAAAGGTGCCCACATTGTGCTCTTGACACCTATCCTATAAATTAAGCTACACATTACCACAAATGTACTTTTCTTTTCTTTAAAATAAGACTTTGCTCATTTATGGCACTTTCCAACTGAGGAAACTAAGCTGTTTAAAAATATTAATGAATTAAGCTTAACAAAAACCCTTGTAGGTAGGTAGGTGTGCATCATTGGTTAATAATGAAATTTAGGCAGAGAAAGGTTATAGGCCAAATTCTCTTCCTCTTTGCCTCAGTCATGGTGCTGGAGCTGGAACAGTTCTTCAATGGCCAGCAAAGAATTCCCCTAGCGTAGGCATAAAATAGGATGGCCAGCTCTTCCGCTAACTGCCTCTTTCCCCAGGACATGTTGAGGTTAAAGTGTGCTTATGCTGTGCCAAATTTCAGCTTGTGTATGGTCCCTTGGAGCCATAATGAGGTGGTGAAAGTTACAGCAAACTAGGGACTACTCCAACTTTATACTGGGGCCACAGCTGAGAAATCTTGAGTATGAGGGAGTCAACACTGGCTCCCTAACTGATCTTCTCCACATGTCCTGTGCTGTGCAGATCTTGGCACCAGAGAAAATGTGAGCCTAAGTATTTTGCTCAAGGTCTCAAAGGCAGTCTGTGTCACCCCCAGGAGTGCTGGCTGATGCTTTAATCACAGAGGTTTCCAACAGGAATCTATTCATAATTCCATCTGGTCATAATATATTTTTCTATCATTGATGCTGTTGATAATTTCTGCTAAAATCGTTTTTATTTTCCAAAAGTGATGCTAGAGCTACTAAATGTGAATTATAAGAAATAAGGAAAAACTGTCATGAGCTTTATTAACTGTGCTGTGTGATGACACAAAACAGCCTTTGTTATAGCCACAGCAACACTCATACTATGGCAATAACCTACATATTGCTTCCTTCCTCTCTTGATGTTCTTCCAAAAATACAGTTCATGCAATATTTGAACTATTTTAACTTATGTCATCTTGCGGTCATGAATCTGGTCTCATCTTTACTTTCTAGATGCCTTGTCTTGTAATAAAAGGCTTTTTTTGCTGCACTCCTCAGATTATCCATATCTGTTACCAAGAGCGGCGCCAGGGTTTTTGCCGCCCTAGGCAGCAGCGCTCCTCCTCTGAGCATTCAGGGGGCCTAAGATCTTCGGCGGCAGGCGTCCTTCCACTCCACGTCTTCGGGGCACTTCGGCGGCGGGTCCCGGAGCGAGTGAAGGACCTGCCGCTGAATTTCCGCCAAGGATCTGGAGCGGAAGGACCCCCCCGCCGCCGAATTTCCGCCGAGGGCGGCAAAATGCCGCCCCCCAAATCCTGCCACCCTAGGCAACCGCCTAGGGTCGCCTAGTGGAAGCGCCGGGCCTGTCTGTTACTGACATTCACATAGCAACTCTTGAAGATGGAGGGTACTTTAGAAATTTTCTCTGGCTCCACCTACTGCTAAATAAAGGAACTGTGAATAGAGATATGGACCTTTTGGACTCTTCTCAGACATCCCTTTCCTGAGATTATTAATTTTATTTATTATTTGTTTGCTCAGATCTATGAAAGATGCAAAAGATGGGTGGCCATATTAATCATTACTCTAAAAATAGTGTAAATGGTTACATTATTGTAAGTTTAGACTCATGTTATAAGTGGCTAGAAGATATAATTTGCATACTATTGTAATTCATTGATTGTGTATATCTTAAATCCATCTAGTCACTGAAGTGTGGCAGGATTAGAGTAGGCAGAAAATGGAGAGTGGTAATTGAAAATAGGGACATGTATTTGTACATGGAGAATTGTAGTCATGACAAAACAATATCATCATGTTTATGGGTAACTAGCCTCATAAGCCTGGTGTTTTAATGTCTTACCTACTGGTATCAGCCAGATTAGTGTTGGCAAAACAATGGAAAAAGAAAGCCATTCCTATGTTAATAAATTATATTAAAAGGCTTGGAAAATTGTAGTGATGGGGAAATTAATGCACCAAGTACACACCTGCTAAAGCAGCAGAAATAAAACAATATTTAGAAATTTTGCTACTACTATTGAATTCTCAAGTAAACTACATTCACTTACCATTTGCCAAAAATATCTGCAACTTTCTAGTGATTTCTGGTAAAGGTGGTATAAAAAGTGAACTAGCAGGGAGAACTATTAACAGCATAAAACCTTGGTAACTGAAAGAGAAAAAAGTTAGTAAAAATACTGAGCTAGATTGTCAAATACTATAAAACCATGTAGCTCCATTTATTTTAATGGAGCTATGTTGGTTAACACTGGCTAGGGTGACCAGATGTCCCAATTTTATAGGGACAGTCCTGATTTTTGGGTCTCTTATATAGGCTCCTATTACCCCCCACTCCCTGTCCCGATTTTTCACACTTGCTGTCTGGTCACCCTAACACTGGCTGAAGATCTGGCACGCAATGTAGAAAGAAAGTTTTGTTGCATTGGTATGTATCTAATATGTACTCCAAATAATAATTATATCTATCTATCTAACGTTGATAATGTTTGTATGTGTTTTTATAATTCATGATGAAAAAATATAGCCCTCCTCCTGCAAAGGGTTTTGCATGAGTGACCCTTAACACTCATGTTGTGTCTGAGAGAAGTACATGGCAATCTTTGTAAGTAAAAGGGACCCTTATAGGAGACTTAAAAAGGTGTATACTTTTTTAAAAATGTTTCTCACTATTCAGGTACAAGCAATGAGAGTGTCCCATTCTTATCAGTTCCTTCCAAATGCTAGTGGCTGTTGGATTATATATCACGCATCAAACTCTGCTATGATCCTGGTAAAGGTTTGGTTTAATCACTTTTTACTTTCTGTAAAATGCAACTTCCACAAACTTCCCCTTTTATGTTGAGGAAACCAGGAAACTTAAATACAAAAATAAAGGCACTAAAAGCACCATGACTGCACAACAGGTAGGTGGAGGACTAAAAAAATGTCTGCTGTGTTCCATGGGAATTAAGGCTGTTTGAAGGACAGAATGCTCCATTCTTTCTGGTACCATTAAACTTTCCTCCTTGCTTGGAGATGAAAGAGGTGGGCAGGGAAACCACAAAGAATTTCAGGTCGATTGGTCTCAAAAGGCAAAGGGGAACTGGCAAGGAAGCAGCAAATGCCTTTTCCTATCCACGCAGACACACCTTCCACACAACCTATTTCCAGCTTGGAGTTAGTGTGGTCTGGTGGTTAGAGCAGTGGCAACTAAGCCCTTGGATCAGAGGGGGACAGCATGTTGATGCCATACAAGAACTAAGCTCAGAAGTCTTGCCTCTCTGTCCCAGTGCTCTAACAAGAGCTGGGCAAGGCTGCACCAGGGCCGCCCGGGGGGGGGACAAGGGGGGCAATTTGCCCCAGGCCCCGCAGGGACCCCCACGAGAATATAGTATTCTATAATATTGCAATTTTTTTAATGGAAGGGGCCCCCAAAATTGCTTTGCCCCAGGCCCCCTGAATCCTCTGGGCAGCCCTGGGCTGCACAGGGGCTTTTGGGGACCCAGGGCAAATTCTGAGATGGGCCCACCACCCTTCCAAACAAATTATCACTGAAGGTATGCTCCTGGGAAGGGGTTGAAGAGTGAGCCTGCCCTGCACTCACCCCACAGCAGCAGCTCCTGTGCTGCAGGACTGTGTCACACATACTCCTTTCTATAAGACACAGCATGGAGCACAACCTGACCCTTTGCTGTAAGGGATTTAAAGAGTTAATATTGTAGGTCTCACTTCACCCAGAAGTAGTGCTGACTATTGATGGCATTTCTGCGTTATTACTAATAAAACACTTGCCTCCTTGTGCTGCTTTCGCCTACCGGCACCACAACACAAAAGAACCAGGTTTTCCTCCTGAGGCTTGATTCTTATTGAGTCCCTGGGATATGCCCTTATATATCTGCTCAGTCCTTGGTCACCTATCTTTCTATGCTATGCACTAAGGACTAGGCTCTAAAGGAGACTACACTGAGGCTTGGTCTACACTGCATGGTTAGGTTGATGTAAGCTGCCTTGTGTCCACCTAGCTGTGGAAGTGTCCTCACTTAAATTTGGCTCCTAATGACTTAAGTGCCTCTCTAGGCCAGTTTAGTAATGCCCCCTCCCCGGCAGGGCCAGCTCTGGCTTTTTTGCCGCCCCAGGCAAAAAAGCCTCCGGCTGCGGGCCCCCCCCCCCCATGGGGGGGGGGGTGGCCGGAGCCCCGGCCGGGGGGAGGGTGGCGAGCCCCGGCGGCCAGAGCACAGTGGGCAGGGCGGCGAGCCCGGCCGTGGCCCCGCTCTCCCCGGCGGCCGGAGCGCCGCGCCGCCCCCCTCCAGGTGCTGCCCCAAGCACAAACTTGGTGGGCTGATGCCTGGAGCCGGCCCTGCTCCCCGGGCAGCATAGAATCACGGTCCATGTAATTTGGTCGACACAGTGTCAGTGTAGACACTGCATTGCTTACATAGACTGTTTCTGGCCACCAGGAGCCATCCCACAATGCCCCATACTAACAATACAATCAATACAAGCGCTCCAGATGAGGATGCACACCTCTGACACAAGGAGCAAAGTGTGCATGCGCACAAGCGATTTAATAACTGCGGTGGCTGCTTGCTGACATTAGTTAGGTTGATATAATTTTGTAGGGTAGACATGGCTTGAGTGGCTGCTGTATGCAAATTTAGCACCACTCATTTTGACTAGATCTGCACCTAATTAATATCCTCAAAAGCAAACATTACCTCTCAAGAGCCACACTCTCTCTAGAGTCTAATTTAGGGAGTGTGGCAAAGGAGGGACTGAGAGGGAGGTGCCCAACTCTGTGCCGCACCTCTTAGGAGGCGCAGACGAAGAAAAGGGGGTGGGGGGCACAAAGAAGGTCTTATATTACCTTTGCATCTCCACAACTCCAGGCTATTCCAGAAACTAGAGTGGCCCTGGCTTGGGGACATTCTAACTTATGACAGCATTCCCCAGTTTGTCTATGGGCTGAATATCCAGAGTGTGGTGGTCACTCCCGCTTCATGCCCCTACATGGTGACTATGATGGGGACAGTATTGGGCCACCTACACTGGCTATATACTGCTTCTGTGCCAGAGGAATTCACTCAGGAATTTCTGTGGCCCTTTCACACTGCTTGAGTAATATAAAGTGGCTGCATTCAAGGTCCAGAATCTAAGCCAAAGGAGTAGGGATGGGGGTGTGGGAAGTTACCCTTTTCTTATTTGCTTCAAGTTCAAGTTTTCTTTTCTGTTTGTGTGTGTTTGTGGAGGGGGGATTGTGGGAGTTGTTTGCAGAGGCGCAAGAGTGACAGAGGATTCTCAATGACATTTTCTCAGGGGCCTCTAAATCCCTTCTTCTGTCATCTTGAACTTTCCCAGTCAAAATTCACCATTGTGCCTGCTAGGCCATGGATGTTCTGAAAGCTGCTTGACTCTACAGTTTGTTAAGTTTCTTTACCATTCTGGAGCCTTACATTTACACTTGTATTGCAAGAAAAGAGAGCATCCTTATTTTATAGAAACTCAGCATTATTCATTGGAATTCACCCTGCAGGGCAAGAAATCCTCTGCAGGAAAGATGGAATTTTAAAGCTTCAAGAAATAATTTTTATTAATTTACCTGTAAAAAGATTTACAGTTGATTAGCACCACTGTTTGACTTTGAGTAATCAATCCCTGGTATTCAGGAGTAGAGCTCAGAAGAGAGACTTAGGATAAAAAAGCCAGTTGCTTGGCAAACTTGTAAGGGGCAAACAGGAGAGTTTCCGAGGGAGTGGGAGAGACTTTCCTTCTGGGTAGAATTCTACACTCAATATTGTGATGGCATGATGATTGACCAGGTTGTAACCTGCAACAGATGTATCATATTCTCTTTCTTGTCTGAAGCCAAAGGGACTTCCTGTGTATGAAGTGCAAGTTGCTGGCTGTGCTGCAAGAAAAGATTCTTGGATTAGAAGGGCAAGTACAGATGCTATGGAGTATCAGAGAAGCTGAGGAGATTTGGGAAGCATCACTACACCAGATTCAAAGAAGAAAGGAACTGGCACCCCAAGAAATCAGAGAAATGGAAATCAGATAGGAGGCTTGGCAGTTCTCAGCCACCAGAGCCAATAGAACAAGGCTGTATTTTGCACAACCGGAGGCAGACGCAGGTGGGCAGGCTGTGACCACCAGACAATAGGAACAGAAAGAATTCTACACAGCCTGAAATTTCCAGTTAATACCAGGTCCTCAGTATGAGGCCCAGATTAACAAATGTGCACTCAGTATGTCCGTGTGCACCAGGTTCCAAAGCCATTCATTCTCTCATGACAGAGAGGTGGCTAGGCCAAACCTGAGTGAGTGGTGCTAAGACCTAGCAGTTGGTCCTCCCCCACTTCTATCATAACCACTGAACCATTAGAAGGCTTGTCATGCCCTGCCCCCAGAAATTCCACCCACCTATCCAGCAGGTACGCCCCCTGGTTGAGAACCTCTGATCTAGGGGGCTATGAAAGGGACTGAAGTTTTGCTCTGGACAGCAATTGTCTTGTATATCACATGCTTTGTCTAGTTTAAGAAAACAATTTCCATAGTATATAGAGTCCCAAAACTCTTTAGTCTGGGCCTGATCAGTATGGAAACTGAGGAAGATATCACTGAAAATCCAGTTGGTCAAATGGTGTACAGGTCACACCTGTAGATGGATGCTCAGCCTAACCCATAAGAAAATCAAGCTTGCTCATAAAGAGCTCTGCAACCATCCAAGGAAGACTGAAAATCCTTGCTGGAGATTTTACACTAAGAAGAATGGAAAGAATGCAAGGGATAAGCAGACCTTGGTGTGCTGTCTTTGAGAGCCAAGACACAAGACATCACTAAAATTGGATAGGCTTCTGAAGTTGATGGGCAAGGATCCACTGATGTATATCAGCACTAATGACACTGTATCTCAGAGTCTCTCACAGTAGATGATTTCAGGGAACTCAGAACGGTGCTGAAGGAGAAGAATGTCCAAGTGATCTTCTTGGAGGCCCTTCCTGTTCCATGAGCAAAGGAAGGCAGAAGATTCTGGAAGTGAACCACTGGCTAGGTAAGTGGTGTAAAGTTTAGGGTTTGGGTTTTGTGGAACATTGGTTCATCTTCTGTGGGGAAAGAGGGCTGTACAGTTTGGATGGCTTCAATCTTAGTGGGAGGGGAACTAGTCTTCTAGGGTCAGGAGGTTGTTAAGCAAATAACATTATCATCGGTGATCCCTTGATTTAAGGATGATCTCTACCACAGATTTACATATGGGTCCTGACATGATTCAGGAGTCCGATCCTGGAACCACAGATTCGCCCGCAGTAGGTACAGACATTTCCTGGCGGGTCAGTTGCCTGCTGGAAGAAAGTTCTTTCTTTTTCCTTCCTTCTCTCTCTTTTTTCAGCTTCGACGGCAAGGTGCTTCTCTTTAAAGCAGGCCACTGCCTGATGGAGGATGTGGCACCATTGCACCTTACACTCTAGGCAAAATTTCTAAGTGCTCCACAATCGCAATCAGGGACTGGCTTCACCTCTGTCTTTGGAAGATTCCAAAGGTGGACAGTTTGTTTAAAATATGTTGTCCTGTGTTTAAAAGTAATCATTTAATGAGACTCTGGAGCAAAACAAAGGAACAAAGGATCTAAAACAGGTAAGAGCTTTCAGGACAAGTTATGAAATATTTTGGTCATAAATATCTTGACATTTCCTCTTCATTCATATTTTTGTGCTTCACACACACACACACACAAAAGCCAGAAAGCAAACAAACAATTTGTTTATGAGAAATGCAGGCTAGGATATTAAACAAAAAACCTCTTTATAACTTTGGTCCTACTCCCGCAAACCCTCATGCATATGAGTAGTCCCCATGTATTTATAATTCAAGGGCACTATTCACATGCATGACGTTACTCACTTGTGTAAGTGTTTGCAGATTTAGAGCCTTAGTTTGCATTATTTTTTAAATGCAAATCAGAAATTTAATATAATTGAAAATCTTGAGTAATTGTACTTATGAATTCAAAACTACAAGTTCTGAATTGGAGCCCCAATCCTGCAATCAGATCTGCATGGAACAAATCTTTGCACTGGCAAGGAGACCCATTGATTTCAATGGCCACTTATCCACTAGTAAGACTGTGGTCTAGATCAGTAGTTCTCAACCAGGGGCTTGGGTCCCCCTGGGGAGCCACAAGCAAGTTTCGGGGGGGACTGACAAGTAAGGCCGGCATTAGATTTGCTGGGGCCCAGGGCAGAAAGCTGAAGCCCCACTGCATGGGGCTGAAACCCAGGGCTGAAGCTAAAGCCTGAGCAACTTAGCTTCACGAGGCCACATATGGTGTGGGACCCCGGGTAACTGCCCTGCTTGCTACCCCCTAAGGCTGGCTCTGACTTTTATATGCAGAAAAACAGTTGGTGTGGCGGAGATGGGCCGTGGAGTTTTTATAGCATGTTGGGGGGGCCTCAGACAGAAAAAGGTTAAGAACCCCTGTTCTAGATCATATTTATGAGCCATATAGGTGGTTCTAAGGACTTTCAGTCGGGTTCCTACCCTCCTTTGGACCTATACAAATTGGCCTTTCAGCTTCATGAAGCATATTGAATCCAAATGGACAAAAATACTGTAGGATTGCTCTGTTCTATAGTGCAGGTATTAGAGGCCAGATTTAAATTAATAATAAGTATTTACTTTACAGAGTAATAGTGCAGTAAGCACCTCCCAGATCATATCTCAAATGCATGGCACTTCAGATCTTGCAGAGCAGTAGCAGATTTTTTAAGATATATTGCACACAATGTACATTGCTACACATCTGGAAAGAGAGAAAAAACCCGCAAACCAAACCAAACCCAACCAAATAAAACCCCTGGTCCCTTGTCTGTTAAATCAAACCTTGGATTTTAGTTCAACCCAGATTAGGTCTCAAGTTTTCTACCCAGCCTTTCCTTCTGTAAATGATTTGAATCCTTATTTTATCTTTGGCCCCATGCTGCTTAAAGATATATTTTTCAATTATGCTTTTGGTCTTCACTAGCAGAACATGCTTCCAGAAATTATTAATAAAATGAAATCTCCTGTGAGGTAGTGAATTTATTACACAGTCTGTAAAAATACTGTATCAAGCCACATTTGTAATTTCAGCTAAAGGCAACCCCCCCCCCCAAACCCAAAGGTTTATCTTTCCATTTAAAGAAAAAAAATTGATAGAATGTATATTATGTTTGTTGTTCAATGTAGCAGATTGTACTTAGTTAATGATTATATCCCAATTTTGTTATACTATTTTCTCAGTAATAGACACCAGAAATACTAGATTTTATATACAGTAGTTAGATATAATAAGATTTCACCAGATCAGGGAATACAGAAAACCTAATTAAATCAAATGATTATTTTTACATTATTATAAGGATAAATAAACCTTCATATCAGTAATGGAGACAGGTCTTTGTACAATTATTTTACTAGCAATTGCAATTTAAGAATCATACTTTTTTTTAATTCTATTTACACATTTTCAAAGATAACGGAGAAAAGCATAACGAGTACTAGCTTGCCAAAGAACTTCACGTCTAGTTTTATGGAGAAAATTATTCCTT